>NC_135962.1:53824737-53889737 GCF_053455715.1 Rhinoraja longicauda
AAGTTTTAATCCTCAGTAAAAATATGTAATCTACTTCATCATCCTGATAGATTACTTTTACACAAATTGTCACTGAAATAATTAACAGTAAAAATTTGTTCCTTTTTTGCTGTCAAAATATTAACTTTCGGTTGCATTTATTTTTTAAGCACACATTATAATTGTGATCGGCACGATCATTATTAACGATGGATGCTTGCCCACGTTTGCTTGCCCAATTTCTTCATCACATTCAATTCGACTTCCTTGAATGTTACTCCTTGATCTGTCCTTTCTCTATCCTCCTCCTCTGCCCTATAACCCCCGCTAATTGTTCTCAATATGTCTTCTGCTCCAATACATCCAATGACCCACTATTGCTGCCTTTCAAAAGGTATAGAAGTGTGCAAACCCACACCTCCAGATTCAGGAGCAGTTTCTTCCCAGTTTCTTCTCAGGCAACTGAACCATCCTACCGTGCCCAGAGGGCAGTGCTGAACTGCCATCTGTCTCAATGGTGACCCTCGGGCTATCTTTGATCGGACTTTACTGGCTTTACCCTGCACTGAACGTTATTCCCTTGTAAGGGAGGTGAGTGGATGGGAGGGCAGGGGGGAGGGGAGGGGAGGGGAGGGGAGGGGAGAGGGAGAGGAGAGGAGAGGAGAGGAGAGGAGAGGAGAGGAGAGGGGAGGAGAGGGGAGGGGAGGGGAGGGGAGGGGAGGGGAGGGGAAGGGAGGAGAGGAGAGGAGAGGTGAGGAGAGGAGAGGAGAGGAGAGGGGAGGAGAGGGGAGAGGAGAGGAGAGGAGAGGAGAGGAGAGGAGAGGAGAGGAGAGGAGAGGAGAGGAGAGGAGAGGAGAGGAGAGGAGAGGAGAGGAGAGGAGAGGAGAGGAGAGGAGAGGAGAGGAGAGGAGAGGAGAGGAGAGGAGATGAGAGGAGAGGAGAGGAGAGGAGAGGATGGATGAGCTGGCATTGGAGGAAGGATGTGCTGGCATTGGAGAGGGTTGACGAGAATGATCGCAGGAATCATATGATGAGCGTTTGTACAGGCTCTGGGCCTGTACTCGCTGGAGTTTAGGAGGATGAGGGGGGGGACCTCATTGAAACTTACCGAATAGTGATCAGCCTGGACAGAGTGAATGTGAAGAGGATGTTTCCATTACTGGGAGAGACGAGGACCAGAGGCCACAGCCTCAGAATAAAAGAACGTACCTTTAGAAAGGAGATGGGGAAGAATTTATTTTGTCACAGGGTGGTGAATCCGTGGAATGCACTGGCCGAGACGGATGTGGAGGCCATCAAGTCAGTGGATATTTTTAAGACGGAGATTGATAGCTTCTTGATTAGTATGGGTGTTAGGGGTGATGGGGAGAAGGCAGGAGAATGGGGTTGAGAGGGAAAGATCGATCAGTCATGATTGAATGGCAGAGTCGACTAGATGGGCTGAACGGCCTAATTCTGCTCCTCGAACCTTTGAACATGAAATGATGAATATTCCCTTTTGTAGGAGTTTTGTACATCTGAGTGGCATTCCAAACACGCACGAGCCATGGTCTGTTGTACCTAAATCTATGTCCATATATCCTGGCACTCCTCACTCATTAGTGCTGTGGGAATACCTTCAGCAGAAGGACAGTAGCAGCTTGGATGAGAAATTATGTTTCATTAGCTCAGGAGCTGAGAGCATCTCTGGCAAGGGCAGCATTTATTGCCCGTCCCTAATTGCTCCCAGATCTGAGCGGCTTTCCAATCAACCCAATGAAGCATCCTAACTCAACCCAACCGCTGTGAGATCTGCATGTGAGCGAGATGAGGGCCAAAGGACTTGCTTCCTTGTCTGACATTAAAGAACCAGATGGGGCTTTTTATAGTCTTATGGCCACCCATTAATGGAACCATTGCTCGGACAGGTTCAGAGGGGCACGCGGGCAGGTGGGACTGGTGTAGATGGGACATGTGCAGGAGGCAACTGCAGATGCTGGTTGATGTCCGAAGAAGGGTCTCGACCCGAAACGTCACCCATTCCTTCTCTCCAGAGATGTGGCCAAGTCAGCGGATATATTTTAAGGCAGAGATACAGTAGATAGATTCTTGATTTGTACGGGTGCCAGAGGTTTATGGGGGAGAAGGCAGGAAAATGGGGTTAGGAGGGAGAGATAGATCAGCCATGATTGAATGGCGGAGTAGACAATGGGCTGGATGGCCGAATTCTGCACCTATCACTTATGATCTCATGATATATATATATATATTTTAAAATATGTTTTAATATACAAATCTTATATATATAAGAAAATAACTGCAGATGCTGGTACAAGTCGAAGGTATTTATTCACAAAATGCTGGAGTAACTCAGCAGATCAGGCAGCATCTCGGGAGAGAAGGAATGGGTGACGTTTCGGGTCGAGACCCTTCTTCAGACAGATATATATATATATAAGAATCTGAGTGAAGAAGGGTCTCGACCCGAAACGTCACCCATTCCTTCTCTCCTGAGATGCTGCCTGACAGCATTTTATGAATCTTATATATATATCTATATCTATATATATATATATATATATATATATAAGAATCTGAGTCTGAAGAAGGGTCTTGGCCCGAAACGTTCCCCATTCCTTCTCTCCAGAGATGCTGCCTGTCCCGCTGAGATACTCCAGCTTTTTGTGTCTATATATTTAATATATATATATTTGTATGTGTGTGTGTGTGTGTGTATATGTTTAATCTTGTGTCAACACATATCAGGCTGAACGTAATGCTAGATTTTCACCAGGCTTGACTGATTGACAGATGCAGCATGAAAACAGGCCCTTTGGCCCACCGAGTCCGTGCAATCCCCTATTGTCACTAGTTCTGCGTTATCCCACTTTTGCATCCACTCCCCCGACACACTTGGGTCAATTCACAGGGCCCAATCAACCTACAAACCCACACGTCTTTGGGACGTGGGAAGAGATCGGAGGAAGCCCATGCAGTCGCGTCAAGTGCATGCAAACTCCAAACAGGCAGCACCCGAGGTCAGGATTGAACAAGGGTCTCTGATGCTTTGAGGCAGCAGCTCCACCAGCTTTGGTGCCCCCAACGCCTTGGATGACCCAATCCAGCCTCATCCCCTCAAAGGGGGCGGCACGGTGGCGCAGCGGTAGAGTTGCTGCCTTACAGCGAATGCAGCGCCGGAGACCCAGGTTCGATCCTGACTACGGGCGCCGTCTGTACAGAGTTTGTACGTTCTCCCCGTGACCTGCGTGGGTTTTCTCCGAGATCTTCGGTTTCCTCCCAAACTCCAAAGACGTACAGGTATGTAGGTTAATTGACTGGGCAAATGTAAAAATTGTCCCTAGTGTGGTATAGGATAGTGTTAATGTGCAGGGATCGCTGAGCGGCGCGGACCCGGTGGGCCGAAGGGCCTGTTTCCGCGCTGTATCTCTAAATCTAAAAATCTAAAAAGATCACCCCTCATCCTCCTGCGCTCCGAGGAATAGAGTCCCAGCCTGCTCAGTCTCCTTTGCAGACGTTGAGAGAAAGACTTGTTGTCTCGACACCAGGAGACGAGGTAATTTCACAAATGCACAACTATTTTCCACATATCCCCGATCATACTCTGCAAAACAATTGCTTTGTTTCTCTTGGAGATTTTCCAGCTTTGCTCTGGGGAGCTAACAAATCTTGCATCGTGACAGCACAGTCTCAGTTGCAACAGCAGCCTCTGAAAGTGATAAAAGTAGATTTATAGTATAGTTCCCTCGCAGAAGAAGGCTATTTGTCCCCTGTGCACGGCTTTAGTGTTGATTTGTGGCGATTATGGAGACAGATTTGCCATCAGAAGGCTGTGGTAAAACTAATTATTTGGAAGTGGCCGTTCCGGACACTATTTTTCCGGTCACATGCTGAGAGGAAGGTGTCCGCCAACGTACGTCAACCGCAGTCATTTTCTTGCTGGAGAGAAAGGCGCAGATGTCATTGGCAAAGCCATCGCTTAAAATGGCTCTCTGTACGACAAACTCCAGCCAGTAAAACATAAGGACAAGAAATGGCTGAAGGCTTAACGTGCAGCTTTCATTCTTACATGGCATTACAAGCGATTATACCTTCTGCTGCTGCTTCCTAATTGTATACAGACATCTGCTGTGTGGAACCAAGCTACTGCGTCCAAGTTGGTGGAGTTGTAATGTCACTGACTCACAGAGCACCTAAGCAGGCCCTTCAGCCCGCTGTGTGTGAATACAGGCCGTTACCTCCCTCTGTTGATTGCAAGATACAGCAGGCAAAACAGGCCCTTCGGCCTACCGACTACCAGGCCGATTTGCTGATGACTCGTTCACGCTGTATAGAAACACTTGAGGGTGGCAGTACCGGTAGAGTTCCGGTGGCGCAGCGGTAGAGTTGCTGCCTTACAGCGAATGCAGCGCCAGAGACCCGGGTTCGATCCCGACTAGAAAGACATTCTAGCCTTAGAGGGAGTACAGAGAAGGTTCACCAGATCGATCCCTGGGATGGCAGGACTTTCATATGAAGAAAGACTGGATAGACTAGGCTTATACTCGCTGGAATTTAGAAGACTGAGGGGGGATCTTATTGAAACATATAAAATTCTTAAGGGGTTGGAGAGGCTAGATGCGGGAAGATTGTTCCCGATGTTGGGGAAGTCCAGAACCAGGGGTCACAGCTTAAGGATAAGGGGGAAGTCTTTTAGGACCGAGATGAGAAAACATTTCTTCACACAGAAAGTGGTGAGTCTGTGGAATTCTCTGCCACAGAAGGTAGTTGAGGCCAGTTCATTGGCTATATTTAAGAGGGAGTTAGATGTGGCCCTTGTGGCTAAAGGGATCAGGGGGTATGGAGAGAAGGCAGGTACAGGTTCACTGAGTTGGATGATCAGCCATGATCATATTGAATGGTGGTGCAGGCTCGAAGGGCCGAATGGCCTACTCCTGCACCTATTTTCTATGTTTCTATGTTTCTATGACTACGGGCACCGTCTGTACAGAGTTTGTACGTTCTCTCCGTGACCTGCGTGGGTTTTCTCCGTGACCTTCAGTTTCCTCCCACACTCCAAAGACGTACAGGTTTGTAGGTTAATTGGCTTGGTAAATGTAAAAATTGTCCCTAGTGGGTGTAGGATAGCGTTAGTGTGCAGGGATCGCTGGTCGGCGCGGACCTGGTGGGCCAAAGGGCCTGTTTCTGCACTGTATCTCTTAACTAAACTAAATTAAAGTTGCTGCCTTACAGTGCCAGAGATCCAGGTTCGACTACTAGGTGCTCTCTGTACGGTGTTTGTACGTTCTCCCCTTGACTGCCTGGGTTTTCCCCAGATGCTCCCGGTTTCCTCCCACATTCCAAAGACACACAGGTTAGTTGGCTTCGGTAAAAATTGTAAGTTGCCCTTAGTGTGCAGGGTGGTGTTAGTGAACGGGGATCGCTGGTCGGCACGGACTCGGTGGGCCGAAGGGCCTGTTTCCGCGCTGCATGCATCTCTAAACTAAACAAAAGAACTGCAGATGCTGGTTCGTGCCAGAGATAGACACAAAGTGCTGGAGTAACTCAGGAGGTCAGGCATCATCTTTGGAGGGAAAGAATGAGTGACGTTTCAGGATGGGACGGTGTGACATTCTTCGTCGGAAGAAGGGTCCCGACCCAGAGATGTTGTCTGGGCCGCTGAGTTGCTGAGTTGCTCCGGCACTTTGTGTACATCACCCGTTCACACTCGTTCTATGTCAGCCTGCTTCCCCGTCCACTCCCGACACACCAGGGGCAATTTTACAGAGGACCAATTAACCTAAAAGCCCAAACGCCATCGGGATTGTGGGAGGAAACCGGAGCACCCAGAGCGAACCCACGCGGTCACGGGGAGAACGTGCAAACTCCACACAGATAGCACCCGGGGTCAGGATCGAACCTGGGTCTCTGGCGCTGCGAGGCAGCGGCTCCTCCCGCTGTGCCACTCTGCTGTCCCTCGATACAATCCCTGACACGACACTAATCCCATCTCACTGCACTTGGATCATGGCCTTGCATGCTGTCGAGGACATTGCCAAGCCTTGGTTGGGAGAGGGACTGAAGCTTGCTTACCCAAGCACACTGGCAGAATGTTGATTAGAAATACTTGGAAGTTTTATGTGCAAACTCTGGCTATCCCCCCATTGAAAAGAGTAATCAGAAAGCTACTGCTTGGCGCCAAGGGAAGTTGGCAGGGGCCGATTACCACACAGGCCTCAATTAAGCAGTTTCTCTGCAGCCTGGCCAGGTAGTTTAGTTTAGTTTAGCTTAGTTTAGTTTAGTTTAGAGATACAGAGGGGAAACAGGCCCTTGGCCCACCGAGTCCACACCGGCCAGCGATCCCCACACATCAACACTATTCCACACTCGGGACAATTGAAATTTATACCAAGCCAATTAACCTTCAAACCTGTACATCTTTGGAGTAAGATCTTGGAGAAACCCCACGCAGGTCATGGGAAGAACGTACAAACTCTGTACAGATAACGCTCCCAGTCAGGATCAAACCGGGGTCCCTGGCTCTGCAAGCACTGTGAGGCAGCAACTCTACAACTGCGCCACCGTGCTAGTAGTGTTCATGGTTCATCACACCCCAGCCTCACCAGCCAGCTCAGTCTAGGCATTGCCAGCCCTTACATGGTGCATAGTTTCCAGCTGGCATGAACAGCTGGCAGACTGCAGACGCATCAGGTAAATATAGATCCAATCGGGTAAATACTGTCCCAACCCGAAATGGCACCTGTCTATGTTCTCCTGAGATGCTGCCCGATCTGATTTACTCCAGCACTTTGTATCTTTTTTTTCTGTAATCTAGCATCTGCAGTTGCTTGTGTCTGCAAGGGCAGCATGGTGGAGATGAGTGTGTGTGGGACAGTGTTATTCGCTGGTCGGCACGGACTCGGTGGGCCGAAGGGCCTGTTTCCGCGCTGCATCTCTAAACTAAACTAAACTAAACATGTAGGAAGGAACTGCAGATGCTTGTTTACACCAAAGATAGACACAAAATGCTGGAGTAATGGGTCGAGACCCTTCTTCAGACTTAACTAATGCTGGTTGATGCCAACAGGACAGGCATTTATTGCCCATCCTTTTTTGCCCAGGATGGTCCCATGAGGAAGACCATCCCATTTCCCTCCATGAGACAATCCCAATCCCGGACGGACTTTGCACGTTCTCCCCGTGACCTGCGTGGGTTTTCTCCGAGTTCTTCGGTTTCCTCCCACGTTCCAAAGACGTACAGGTTTGTAGCTTAATTGGTTGGCATAAATGTTTTTTTAAATTATTGTCCCTAGTGCGTGTGGGATGGTGTTAATGTGCGGGGATCGCTGGTGGGTGAGGACTGGGTGGACCACTGGGCCTGTTTCCACGCTGTATCTCCAAAACTAAATCCAAAACTAAACACTAAAGCAAATGCCGGTTTAAATTGAAGATAGACATGAAACGCTGGGTCGGGCAGCATCTCTGGAGAGAAGGAATGGGTGACGTTTTGGGCCGAGACCCTTCTTCAGACTTCTTCAGAAAGATAATCAAACTAAAATCTTAGGTGTCTACAAAACGTACGTACACACCCTCAGTTGTGACAGGTTTGGCCTCAATACCCCTCGGTAGCAGCACTCAAGTAGATCCCAGCTTACTCCAGCTGCCAAGCACGACCTCTGTGTTATATATGACGTCTGATCGGAATTCATTCTGAATTTCGGTCTCGCACTGAGAAATCTAATTAGGATTCAATGGGCCTTCATCTAAATTTAAAATGAAGCCTCGAGCTAACGGCATACTTTTAACTCACAGCCCGCGAAATATATAAACCCCGTTTTTAAACAAACAGCCCTTTAAATGAGCATAGTCATAATTAGGAAGCCTGCATTGTACACCAGAGTCACATGGCTCCCACTTGTTGAATTACCCACAATACTATCTCTGGTGGATATCATACGTCAAACTATGATGGGTTTTCGGCCCATTGGGTTGTGCAGTGGGAACGAGGAGGTATTGCTCTGTAGATCTGTGTGTTTGCCACCCATTGTGGCAGGATCCTCTCATTCCAACACCTTCTCTCAGTCCGCCTTGGCCCATCGCGATCTCCAAACACTCTAACTCCCCCTCCCATTCCCAAACTAACCGTTCCATCCTGGGCCTCCTCCACTGTCAGAGTGAGGCCCCATATCTCGCTTGGGCAGCTCGCACCCCAGCGGTAGGATTATTGGTTTCTCTAATTTCAAGTAACTCTGGCATTCCATCTCCCTCCGCCCCTCCCCCTCCCGAGTCGTCCTGCTAGTTCCACTGTTTGTACCCCTTTGTGATCATCTCTTCCGCAGCCAACAATAGACCATTGTGGGCTCCACCTTTCCTGGGTTATCGGAGCCGGCTCTGATGTGTCCTCTACCTTTTCATACCTCCAGTTTCCCTCCCCCCTTGACTCTCGGTCTGAAGAAGGGTCTCAACCAAAAACGGCCCCCATTCCTTAACAGGTCAGGGTGTGGGATATATGACGATAGACACAAAAATGGCTGCCTGACCCATTGAGTTACTCCGCCATTTTATGTCTATCTTCATGTAGCCCATACCCTGACCTGTGAAGGCCAGCACTGCATAAGCTCCCATCACAACTCTATCCACCTGTGTGGAAACGTGGCTCGGCTGGAAGCTGGAGTCTCAACATCTGGAGAAAAAAAAAATTCCTTATTTTAAACAGTTTTTAAATAGACATTTAAAAAGTGTTAATATTAAAATCATCCTTAATCCAAAATTCAGCTGATATTAAAAAATCTCATTAAAAATAAAATTGTTAATTAAAGCAATGTTAATTACAGCACCTACAGAAACATGTCCTTCGGCCCAACTCTTCCTCATCTCCAAAGCCATCTCACGTTCCCCTTTTAGTGGATTTTAGTGGAGGATCATTTAGGTGAAAATCGTCTAACTTTCAGGATAGAAAAGGAAAAGGAGCAATCCAAAGTAAAAGTACTTCATAAGTGATAGGAGCAGAATTAGGCCGTTCGGCCCATCCAGTCTACTCCGCCATTCAATCATGGCTGATCTATCTCTCCCTCTCAACCCCATTCTCCTGCCTTTGCCCCGTACCTTTTGACACCCGTACCAATTAATTACCTGTCAATCTCCACTTTAAAAATTCTCAATGGCTTAGCCTCCACATTTATCTGTCGCGACGAATTCCACAGATTCACCACCCTCTGATCTATCTTTCCCTCTCAACCCCATTCTCCTGCCTTCTGCCCATAACCTCTGACACCCGTGGCTCATCGTCGGAAGGCTAGTTTCAATGGAGGGGAGTGGTTCAGGCCCAGGTGAATTCAGGTCAGTGTTCACCGGCAAACTAGTAAACGTTTCAGGGATGTGTAGGAGGGGAACTACACATGCCGGTTTAAACCAAAGAGAGACACAAAATGCTGGAGTAACTCAGCAGGTCAGGTGGCATCTCTGGAAAGAAGGAATGGGTGACGTTTCGGGGCGAGACCCTTCTTCAGGCATGGTTCAGGTATGGTTGGCATACTTTTCCCTTGACGGACAAAAGGACCAACATGTCCAAAGTGCTCTGGATGATGAAGGAGGTACAGAGAACAATAGGTGTTGGCAGGTAGTAAAAGAATAGTGGGAACCGGGCTGACTACATTGGAATCAGAGGGGATGTGAAAACTGGGAACTGAAAGCAAAGAGACCACATGAGAAAAGATTAGCCGCTGATATAAATGGGAATCCAAATGGATTTTATAAATATATAAACAGTGAAACGGTAGTACATGGAGGAATGGGGGACATGAATTATGAACAGAGATGGGAACTTGAATGTGGGCATTGAAGGGTGGTCACGGGGAGAACGTACAAACTCCGTACAGACAGCACCCGTGGTCAGGATGGAACCTGGGTCTCTGGCGCTGTGAGGCAGCAACTCTACTGCCGTGCCACCCGGCTCAATGGTACTTTATTGTCACATGTACTGAGGTATAATTAGTTTATTGTTACGTGTACCGCGGTGCTGTGAAAAGCTTTTTGTTGCATGCTAACCAGTCAGCAGAAAGACAATACATGATAGCAATTGATCCATTTACAGTGTCATAAGGTCGTAAGGTATCGGAGTACAATTAGGCCATTCGGCCCATCAAGTCTACTCCGCCAATCATGGCTGATTAATCTCTCCCTCCTAACCCCATTCTCCTGCCTTCTCCCCATAACCTCTGACACAGTGTACAGATAATGTTTAGTGGGAATAACGTTTAGTGCAAGATAAAGCCAGCAAAGTCCGGTCAAGGGTAGTCTGAGGGTCACCAAAGAGGTAGATTCAGCACTGCTCTCTGGTTGTGGTAGGATGGTTCAGTTGCCTGATAACAGCTGGGAAGAAACTGTCCCTGTATCTGGTGTCCCTGAATCAAAACCTTCTCAAGTGTGACTGGCGGAGTGAATCTTCCATGCTGACGTTTATACTTGTTTGACTTTTTATAATGGGTGTCTCTTTAATCCTCCTAATAACGTAAAATGATTATTCTGCTTCCCTTGAACAATAACTCAAGAAGAAGCCTTTCAAGGGTTATAACAGCGAGAGATTCCTTATATCTTCAGCCTCCGCCCTCCAAACCCGCCTTCGCTCGGGTTCATTCAGGAGAAATAGATTGAATAGCGATCTTAGTGAGGCACTCGAGTTTGAAGAATTAATAAGGGCCTGACTCTCCATTAGGGCTGCCTTTAATGAGCTTGGCACAATGGCAGACTCTTCATTACTGTGCCTCTAATCGCTGAAACACTGGTACCAGGGCAATGATTAGTCATCAAAGTGCTCCCATCTCCTTCACATCCTCTCTCCAGATGTCACCCAGGGTCTTCTCGGTCTCTGTACACGTGTCATGTTGTTCTCTGCCACAGAAGGCAAGTGGAGGCCAATTCACTGGATGTTTCCAAGAGAGAGTTAGATTTAGCTCTTAGGGCTAAAGGAATCAACGGATGTGGTGGGGGGGGGGGGAGCAGGAACGGGGTATTTAGATTTAGATTTAGAGATACAGTGCAGAAACAGGCCCTTCGGCCCACCGGGTCCGTGCCGCCCAGCGATCCCCGCACATTAACACGAGCCTACTCGGGACAATTTTGCATTTGCCCATCCAATTAACCTACAAACCTGTACGTCTTTGGAGTGTGGGAGGAACCCGAAGATCTCGGAGAAAACCCATGCAGGTCACGGGGAGAACGTACAAACTCCGTACAGTCCAGCACCCGTAGTCAGGATCGAACCTGAGTCGACGGAGCTGCATTTGCTGTAAGACAGCAACTCTACCGCTGCGTCACCATGATCACATTGAATGGCAGTGCTGGCTAGAAGGGCCAAATGGCCTACTCCTGCACCTATTGTTCTATGATTCTATGTTGCTGGCTGCTGGAAATGGAAGATGGCCAGATATTACGTGTAGACAGACACAGCCCTGCCAAAGGTTCAGTACATGGTCCTCATTAGTTTGGTTTAGTTTAGTTTATAACTAGACCAAGTGGACCTGTTGGGCCCAAACCTCTCCTGCACCCTCTCCTCCCCCCCTCCCCCTTCCCCCCTCCCCCTTCCCCCTCTCCCCCCCCCCCTCCCCCCCCCCTCCCCCACTCCCTCCCCCTCCCCGTTGATTAGGGAGGCATTCCCTGGGTCAGCGTCGACATCATGGAACAGATTGAACACTCTGGGCCTGGAGTCTACTGCTGGATTCCCCCATGGATGACAGATTCTCGATTGGTACGGGTGTCAGGGGTTATGGGGAGAGGGCAGGGGAACGGGGGGTTGGGAGGGAGAGATAGATCAGCCATGATCGAATGGCGGAGCAGACTTGACAGGCCGAACGGCCTCATTCTGCTCCTATCGCTCATGAGCCTGAACACATCTTGCAGCGGAGGCCCCCCCCTTGCATTGGCAGACTTGGGAAGGTTGTGCCGGAGAGGAAGGTTGGCAGCCTGATGCAACATGTCCCACTGCTTGGTCATGTTGTCATTGCCTGCCCAGCAACCCTGGCCCCTTACGGGGATTCAAAGTGAGATTCAATAAAGCACCAGGAACGAGATGGAGTACAGGCTCGTCCGACATTTTAAAGACAAGTTTATTTCCCAAGGGAAGCTCATGCTAAATCTGACCGGAATAGGCAGAGGAGAGGAACATGGCAGGAGGGCGGGCAACAGGCGATATTAACCAGCAAGGTGATACTGAAGTTACTCAGTATAATGCTTCACAGGCAAATCTTACTTTGAATGTTAGAGACAATTGCGCCCTGAGGATTATACGGAGTCAACCCAACCTCATCCACACTAGTGGTAGAGTCCAGGATCAGAGGCTAGGATTTATCAGTTTGTGCTCTGCTAATCAGTTTGTGCTCGGCGGCACGGTGGCGCAGCGGTAGAGTTGCTGCCTTACAGCGAATGCAGCGCCGGAGACTCAGGTTCGATCCTGACTACGGGCGCCGTCTATACGGAGTTTGTACGTTCTCCCCGTGACTTGCGTGGGTTTTCTCCGAGATCTTCGGTTTCCTCCCACTCTCCAAAGACGTACAGGTATGTAGGTTAATTGGCTGGGCAAATGTAAAAATTGTCCCTAGTAGTGTGTAGGATAGTGTTAGTGTGCGGGGATCGCTGGGTGGCACGGACCCGGTGGGCCGAAGGGCCTGTTTCCGCGCTGTATCTCTAAATCTAAATCTAAAAAAAAAATCTAATGTTCTGCAGATCCTGAATAAGTATAGGTGTCAGGGGGTTATTGGGAGAAGGCAGGAGAATGGATTTAAGGGGGAAAAGATAGATCGGCCATGATTGAAGTGGCAGATTTTTATTAGTCAGCGGTTAAGGCCAGCCTCGTCCAGCCTGTGAGGTTCTGAGGCCGTGGAGGTGCAATGGCACGAACGCGTTGAAGAGAAAGCTGGAGAAAAACATGGACAGATCGGTGTGTGTTCGCAAGTTGATAAGTTCTCGGAGCAGAATTAGGCCATTCGGCCCATCAAGTCTACTCCGCCATTCAATCATGGCTGATCTATCTCTCCCTCCCAACCCCATTATCCTGCCTTCTCTCCATCACCCCTGACACCCGCACTAATCACGAATCTGTCAATCTCCACCTTAAAAATATCCATCAACATGGCCGCCACAGCCGTCTGTGGCAATGAATTCCACAGATTCACATCCCTCCTCATCGTCTTTCTAAAGGTATGTCCTGTTATTCTGAGGCTGTGGCCACTGGTCCTACACACTTCCACTAATGGAAAGTAGTATAAGAAAATAACTGCAGATGCTGGTACAAATCGAAGGTATTTATTCACAAAATGCTGGAGTAACTCAGCAGGTCAGGCAGCATCTCGGGAGAGAAGGAATGGGTGACGTTTCGGGTCGAGACCCTTCTTCAGACTGAAGAAGGGCCTCGACCCGAAACGTCACCCATTCCTTCTCTCCCGAGATGCTGCCTGACCTGCTGAGTTACTCCAGCATTTTGTGAATAAATCCACTAATGGAAACATCCTCTCCACATCCACTCTATTCAGGCCTTTCACAATTCATTTATTCGATTCCAATTGAGGGAGAAAAAAAAAATTCTCAGCAGCTATCAGAAGTTCAGAAGTTCTTGGAGCAGAATTAGGCCATTCGGCACAACAAATCTGCATCCTTTGATTCTCAGGCTGTGGCCCCTGGTCCTAGGCTCTCCCATTAGCGTGGATGAGGTTGAGTTGACTCCACAAGGATCATCGTGGGCCAGTGTTCTGCCTCAGTGCGAGATACTCTGTACGATCTACAGGTTCTGGTGACTGTCTTAGAAAATACCTACGATTTGAGAAACTAGAGAGAGAGAGAGAGAGAGAGAGAGAGAGAGGTTGTGTTTCTCTCTGCTCCGGCGACTGAGAAGTTTTGAAGCAACTTTTCAAGGTTCTTGTCGAAGGAGGAGGAACAGTTGCAGTGAGATTTCATAGTTTGACCGAACGTCGGACTGCGGAAACTTTCCTTTGTTTAAGAATTTCTCCATTTAGTGTGGAATTCCTGAGTTCTTCTGCACCGCGGTGGGAGCAGCCGTGGCTGGCGGATTGCCAAGAGTGCCTGGAGATCGTGGGTAGGAATGATTTCGGTGTCTTTGATAATTATAGCACCGACTCTCTGCCCCAATACCGTTTTGCACAGTGCTGTTGCCTGGGCTTAATGTGAAGAGGGTATCTTTTGCTTCTGTCATGGCTTTGAAGAGCCTTCCAAAAGCTGCTCTGGACTGTGGAGGTGAGCTTGGGGACTTTCCTTTCTTCGGCTGGAGGAAACTGCTTCTGCTGCTTATCCAGACTGTGACTGTCTCTGAGGATCGCTTTTGAGCTGAGGTGCTGCTGTCCCTGGAGCTGGGGTGTGCCACTGTCAAGATGGCGGGGGCTCGGCCTAAGGTTCAGAGCTACGCAGTGGCGGCTTCGATGGCGGCTTCGAGGCCACTCGTGGATGAGCCTCATGTTGACTTGGACTGGGATATTTACGGGATCTCGGTTCAAACCAGGTTCGTGTGGAGCAGGGCTGCAATTGCAAAGGGCTTGCACGATCTGTTCAAGAGGGATGTCATTGCCTCTTCTGAGAGTGCAGGAGGGAAGGTTCAGTTGATACTAAAGTCCCGGGAGGATGTGGCCCAAGTGTTGGAGAAGGGGCTCACGGTGGAGGGGGTCCATCTACAGGTGGAACCGTGGGTGTCCAATGTGAAACCGGTTCTCCTGCGGAATTGTCCCACGTTTCTCCGGGATGCAAATCTCCTTCCACGCTTGGTGAAGATTGGGGAGGTGCGGTCTAAGCTTACTATGCTTATGCACCCCGGGAATGACCCGTATGAGAAAGGGGTCCTGAGCTTCAAGAGGCGTGTGTTCATGAAGGTGGAAGTGGGGTTGGGTGCCGAGGGGAGCTTCGCTGTGGAGCATAAGGGTCTCTCCAATCGCGTGTATTGGAGCTGGGGAGAGGCACAGTGTCATGCGTGCAAGGAGTTTGGACATCTCCGTAGAGAGTGTCCTAAGAGCCGGGCCGCTGCGAGAAATTCTAACGCAGGGGCCCAGGAATGCAGTGCTGGCCCAACCGGGGCGGCCCGCCATGCCTCGGTGGCCCGGGGTGGAACTGCTGACTCGGCTGGGGCTGCTAGCTCCACCTCGGTGACCCGGGACGGCACTGCCAACCCATCAGGGGCTGTAAGTACTGCCTTGGTGACCCGGAGCAGTGAGGGCCCCCGCCCCCTATGCCCTGAACCTGTGGAGGTGGTCGATGGCGAGGCGCAGGGGAAGGGCGAAGGGGGGGAGGAAGGTTGGGAGACGCAGAAGCGGAAGAATAAGAATAGGGATAAGAAGAAGAATAAGCCCCTCCAAGGGAGTCAATCAAAAGCAGAAGATGGGCTCTTGCCTAGACCTGAGACCACCCAAGGGGTGGGTGCCTGTTGGGCCCAGTGAGGTCCAGGACGCACCTGGTGTGGCTCAGCAAGGAGCTGAGGTGAACCGGAAGGGGGCAGGAGGGGGCAAACATGGGAGTAGAAAGGGGGCAGCGGGTGGTGCGGAGGCGGAGGACCCTTCCTTTATGGAGGTCACCGTAACTCCGCAGGTCACCGGGACAAAAAGAAGGCGTGCGCTTGGCGAGGAAGAGCAGGAGCGTGGGCCCAAATTAAGGGGGACGGATATTTCGAGACCTTCCACCCCTGACGAGGTCGGTGACCACGGACTGGTGACTTATGGGCCGGAGGATGGGCCTCTGGTTCAGGGACCTTCCGCAGGTGTTACCAGATCAGTTACTGGGATCGGCTCCCCTGAAACTGTGTCCCCTGGGTTGGTGGCGGTCCCCTCGTCTCAGGGGCCTTCCGAGGGAGTCATCGCATCGGGTAGTGGGGTTGGTGCCCCTGGGAGTGTGTCCTCTGGGTCGGAGGAGGTCCCCTCGTTTCAGAGGCCTTCTGAGGGTGTTGGCACGCCAGTTGATGGGACTGGCTCCCCTGGAAATGTGTCCCCTGGGATGGGGGATGAGCAGAGTCAGCCTGAGGGGGGAGGAGCGGGAGATCAAATGTTCCACTCTGTGCTCCTTATTAGAGCCAGTGGAGGTGGTGAGGGGTGTGATGCCTCACCGGTTGAGGTAGTAGGGGAGACTCCAAAAACACCAGCTCTTTCAGTGGGTGTTGGTGAGGTGGCGGAGGGTGGAGACTCTCTGGGTGCTGCCAGTGGTGCGGAATCTCTGGGTGCTGTGGGGGGCGGGGCGGTTATGGGTTGTGACCCTCCTTTGGATCTTGTGGGTGCCTGCATACCCGGGACCCCGGGGGTGCCTGTTGTTTTTTCTTCCCCAGGCCCAGACGTGGGGTGTGATGGGAGAGTGCAGGAGCCTGGCCTTTCACCGGACAGCTTGTTGCTGTCAGAGGTATCGGGACCCTCCCTCGGCATTGATCCTGGGGGTGGTGTCATGCCGGAGGAGGGGGAGAGTGATGGGCTCGGCCTGTGCAGTGGGGTGAGTGAGCTTTTAGCAAGCTGTAGTCCCACGAACTCTGACACTGGCCTTGAGCGATGTGCAGAGGAGGCTGCTGCTCCAGGTGCGAGTGGATTGGCGGAGCGCCCGGACTCCAGCCTTTATCTGTGAGATTCGGGACTTTCTAAAAACAACTAGGGCTCCCATGACTAAAGTTGATGCGGCGCAGAGACGGTGGGTAGATCTGCCAGGATTTATTAAGGATCTTGACAGTTTCCTTGGCAGCAAGGGTAGTGATCTTCCTGCGTCTGTGAGTCTTCAGCTGGGGGAATTCTTGAGGTTCCCCAGGGGGGAAGTTTCTGTGTCCACGAGGAATGTGAGGAAATAATTCTAACGTGTTTGCACATTCACAGTAGTTACATTAAATTTAAATGGTAGTAGAGCGAGCTTTCGTAGATTTCAGCATTTATCAGTCCTGAGAGACGGGAAATATGCAGTGTGTTTTCTGCAAGTGACGCACACTGTTGTCAGTGACGAACCCACCTGGCGACTGGAATGGGAAGGGGGGGTTTACATGAGCCACCTCAGCACAAATTCGAGTGGGGTGGCTTTTCTGTTGGCCCCGACTTTTCAGCCAGAGATCCTGAAGGTGCAGGAAGTGGTGCCAGGTCGTTTGCTCTATCTGGCCGTGAGTCTGGATGGCATGCCGTTGCATTTTGTTAACGTGTATGCCCCCAGCAGTGGCACGATGCAGGCCTGCCTACTTCAGGAGGTGACTGCTCTGTTGAGCACTATTGAAAGAGGAGAGTGTGTCTTTCTGGGGGGAGATTTCAACTGCACACTTGAGGTGCGAGATCGTTCTGGTACTCAGTGTGCCCCTGCTGTAGTAAAGAAACTGAGAGGCTTGCTTGATTCCTTTGAGCTAGTGGATGCATGGCGGAACCTCCACCCTGACTCAAACGCTTTCTCGCGGAGGTCTGAGGGGGGCGGTTCCCGCATTGATCGTATGTATATCTCCGGTGCGTTTGTCTCCCGTGTCTCAGCGGCCTCAATGCGGCTGGTGCCATGCTCGGACCACTGTCTGGTGCGCGTGGACTTCAATCCGGGGCGCACACGGGCTGGGTCTGCTTACTGGCATTTCAATAACAGGCTGCTGGAGGATCGGTGTTTCCGGGAGTCATTCAGACGGGGTTGGGTGAAGTGGAGAGAGAGGCAGGGGAGCTTTTCTTCACTTAGGCAGTGGTGGGATGTGGGGAAAGCTCACATCCGTCTCTTTTGTAAGGAATATACGTGGGGGTCGGCCGGAAGGCGGGACTCAGCGGTTGAGAGGCTCGAGAGGGAGCTATCGGGGGCGGAGTCTCGCCTGGGTCGGATTGGTGAGGACTCCTGTGAATGGGGAGAGTTTCAGGGGAAGAAGGAAGCCCTGAGGGACCTGCAGCTTGAGCGGTCCCGAGGTGCTTACGTGAGGTCGCGGGTCCAAATGCTGCACGATTTGGACCGAGCGTCACCTTTCTTTCTCTCTCTGGAGAAGGGGCGGGGAGCCCGCAAACAGCTCGTAGAGCTGCTCGCGGATGATGGCTCCTCTGTCACAGATCCAGAGAGGATCAGTGCTTTAGTCCGGTCCTTTTATGGGACCCTGTTCTCCGCAGATGGTTGCAGCGGGGAGGCTCAGCGGGTCCTGTGGGAGGGTCTACCGACTGTAGATAGGGAAGTGTCCGATCTTCTGGATGACTCCTTATCATTGGAGGAGTTGACACGTGTCCTGCACCAGCTCAGGAGGGGCAAGTCCCCTGGGCTGGATGGGTTGACGGTAGAATTTGTTAGAGCCTTCTGGGATGTCCTGGGGGATGATTACATGAAGGTTCTGGGGGAGAGCTTGGCGACCGGGGAGATGCCCCTCTCGTGGCGCAGGGCAGTCATTGTCCTGCTGCCTAAGAAGGGCGAACTCCGCCTGTTGAAGAACTGGCGCCCGGTCTCTCTCCTCTGTACAGAGTACAAAGTCTTTGCACGGGTGATGGCAAATCGCCTGGGCTCTGTGCTGTCTCAACTGATTCACCCTGACCAGTCCTATACAGTCCCTGGTCGGTCCATTCAGGATAACATCCACCTGGTTAGGGACCTGATTCATCTATCTCAGGGCACTGGTCAGTCAGCAGCCTTTCTGTCTCTTGATCAGGAGAAGGCTTTTGACAGGGTAGATCACGACTACCTATTCGGGACGCTGCAAGCGTTCGGATTTGGACCGCATTTTGTAGCCAGGGTCCGGCTCTTGTATGCTGCAGTGGAGTGCCTTGTGAAGGTTAATGGTGTGTTGTTGGCTCCCATTCATTTTGGGAGGGGGGTTCGTCAGGTGTGCCCCATGTCTGGTCAGTTGTACTCGGTCTGTGTGGAGCCATTCCTGTGTCTTCTTCGGAGGAGGTTGACAGGCCTGGCTCTACCAGGTCTGGGGGTGGAGGTGGTTCTTTCGGCTTATGCCGATGATGTGCTCCTTACGTTCACTGACCCTGGTGACCTGCGGAGGATGCGTGACTGCCAGAAGATTTTCTCGGCTGCATCATCCGCCAGGATTAACTGGAGTAAATGTTCTGGACTATTAGTGGGTCAGTGGCAGGTGGACTCCCTGCCGGAAGAGATGGCGTTGTATGCGTGGAGCACCACGCACCTCCTCTATCTGGGGGTGTACCTGAGTCCCACTGAGGATGCTTGGCCGGCGAACTGGCAGGAGCTGGAGATGAAAGTCGTGGCCCGGCTGGGGCGCTGGTCAGGCCTGCTTGGAGTCCTTTCTTTTCAGGGGAGGGTGCTGGTCATAAACCAGCTGGTGGCCTCCATGTTGTGGTACCGGCTGGCTACTCTTGTCCCGCCCTCCATCTTTGCAACTACTTTACAGAAGAAGCTGGTGGACTTCTTCTGGGGAAATAGGAAGCATTGGATTTCCGCAGCAGTCCTGAGTCTCCCGTTAGAGGAGGGCGGCCAGTCCTTGGTATGCGTGCGTACCCAGGTGGCGGCTCTCCATCTCAGGACTCTGCGGAGGTACATGTATACGGAGAACCCCCCAGGTGGCACGCTCTGGCCACGTATTTTTTCCGTCGGGGTTGTTGCCTACGGAGGGTTTCGCGGCTCCCGGTGGCGGGCATCAGTCGACCCGCCTTACGGGGTCTGCCTAGTTTCTATCGGGACGTGCTTAGAGTGAGGAATTTGGTTGTTTTCAGCCGACGTGTTGCTCCACAAGGGGAGGGGGACGTCGTGGCTGCGGGAGCAGCCGGTCCTCACCCTGTCATGGCGGGTGTCGAGGAGAGGCGTGCGCCTAGAGTGGTTCTGACTGAGCTTACCCCCGCTCCGTCAGATTTGCTCATCGGGCCTAGGCTCCGGGATTTTTCTCGGGCGCCGGCTCCGCACAACTTGAGCCGCCTTTCCGAGATGCCCAGCGTGCCGTTTCGTGATGCGAAGAGACGCACACTGTACAGAATGCTCCTGCACATTCTACACCTCCTTGTCTTCGTACACCGTCCTGACACATCTTGGCGGTCTGTGTTACCACCTGAAGACGGGGACGGTCCTCAGTGGGGGTCTCTCTACAAGGGAGTCGTTCCCCTTTACATCGGGGACCTGGGGTGGAGAGTGTTGCACAGAGCGGTGGTGTGTAATAAACTATTGAGTCGGTTCACGGGCTCGCCGACCGCCTGTATTTTCTGCGGTGAGGAAGAGACCGTGTTCCACGTGTATATGGAGTGTGAGAGGTTACTGCCCCTGTACCAATATCTGAAGGGGCTGTTCCTCAAGTTTTGGTTACACTTTAGTCCTACGATTCTAGTGTTTGGACACAAGGCAGGGAGTGGGGAGGGTCGTTCGGTGGGGTGGGACCTCCCTGTCGGTTTGCTCTTGGGCCTGGCCAAGTTGGCCATTCGCGGGTCCAGGCAGCGGGCGGTCGATGGTCTTGCCAGAGTCGGCTGCCTTCCCCTCTTCCGGGCCTACGTCCGTGCGCGCGTGTGACCCTAGAGAGGGAACACGCGGTGATCACGGGGACGCTGGAGGCCTTCCGTGGGCGCTGGTCACCGCGGGGGGGGGGTTGAGAGCATTGTAAATAATGAAGGCAACATTGTATTATAATGATCACTTGATGTTTTGTAACCTCTGGATGTGGTTTTGATGTGATGTATCATGTGAATGTGCTGAATAAAGTCTTTGAAAAGGTAAAAAAAAAAAAGAGAGAGATTATCGAGCTTGGCCTGAGATCAGTGCTATGATACATGATAAAGTACGTAGTAACAAGGCACTTCAAAAATCAGAACACGATTAGATTCAACAAGGTTTCATGAAAGGGAAATCATATTCGACAAAAAAGGTTTCTTTGAGGATGTAACGAGCAGGGGAACCATCAGATTTGGTACGACTGACATGAAGACACAAATTCTGCAATTAATTAACAGCTTGGCTCAGATTCAGATTACTGGCACAAGACAAGTCAACCAGCGGTTCACTATTTTCAAATGTAGGAAATAGCGGACGTTTTCTGTTATGTGCATGACGATATCATTTGCCTGAGATAATTTACAGCTCAGATCAGTTCTGGAGACTCGATGGAAGACGTGACCAAAGAATTTGGCGATTAACAGCTTACCATTAGCTTATCAGATCAGGGGGAGAGAGGAGGGGGAGGGGGGAGAGGGAGGGGAGGGGAAGAGGGAGGGAGGGAGGGAGAGGGAGGGGAGTCGGGAGGAGAGGGTGCTGCACCTACGCAGGAGAGGTTTGGGCCCAATGGATCCACTTGGTCTAGTGTCCTATATAACTGCACCATGATGCCCACAACATCCATACTCAATACTCTGACCGATTGAAGCCTGACTGGGGAATCTTAATTTCTCCAAAGATAAATTGTCACTTACTTTGGTTCTCAGCTCTATCCAAGACCAAGCAAGCTTACTGAAAATAATCTTGTCAACAAATGCACTGAACAAAACATTTCTGCAAGACTTAGCGTTCAGAAAGCCGTTTCCATTTTGCACAATATCGATTTTTCTTTGCTCTGTCTAACACCTTGAGCTCAGTAGCTCTATGCACAGGATAGGGCGGCACGGTAGCGCAGCGGTAGAGTTGCTGCTTTACAGCGAATGCAGCGCCGGAGACTCAGGTTCGATCCTGACTACGGGTGCTGCACTGTAAGGAGTTTGTACGTTCTCCCCGTGACCTGCGTGGGTTTTCTCCGAGATCTTCGGTTTCCTCCCACACTCCAAAGACGTACAGGTATGTAGGTTAATTGGCTGGGTAAATGTTAAAAAAAAAAAAATTGTCCCTAGTGGGTGTAGGATAATGTTAATGTGCGGGGATCACTGGGCGGCACGGACTTGGAGGGCCGAAAAGGCCTGTTTCCGGCTGTATATATATGATATGATATGATGATATGATATCAATGAATGTTCCCGTGAATACGATCGAGAGTACACATAGCTGTTCCTGGCGGACAGACTCAGTGGAGCCTGCAGGGTCTGGACCAGCACGCGTGCTGTGCATCGGCCTTTAATCTCCTCCGTGCAGCTCCATTAGGATAGACAATAGACAATAGGTGCAGGAGTAGGCCATTCGGCCCTTCGAGTCAATGTGAAAGCCAATGGAATGTTGGCCTTCATTATTAAGGGGTTGGCCTTCTCCCCATATCTCTTGACTCCGCTATCATTAAGAACTCTATCTAACTCTTTCTCAAAAGCATCCAGAGAATTGCCCTCCACTGGCTTCTGAGGCAGAGAATTCCACAGATTCACAACTCTCTGGCTGAAAAAGTTCTTCCTCATCTCCATTCTAAATGGCCTATCCCTTATTCTTAAACTGTGGCCCCTGGTTCTGGACTCCCCCAACATCGGGAAGATGTTTCCTGCCTCACGCGTGTCCAATCCCTTAATAATCTTATATGTTTCAATAAGATCCCCTCTCATCCTTCTAAATCCCAGTGTATACAAGCCCAGTCACACCATTCGTTCAACATATGACAGTCCCACCATCCCGGGAATTAACCTAGTAAACCTACGCTGTACTCCCTCAATTGCAAGAATGTCCTTCCTCAAATTTGGAGACCAAAACTGCACACAATACTCTAGGCGTGGTCTCGCTAGGGCCCTGAAGCTTTCTTCACTGCCTGCTGTACCTGCATGCTTGCTGTCAGTGACTCTCGGTGTATTTCCCCTTTTCCTATATTGACACATTCAGAAAATAATCTGCGTTCCTGTTCCTGCCACCAAAGTGGATAACCTCACATTTATCTACATTAACCGGCATCTGCCAGGCATCTGCCCACTCACACAACCTGTCCAAGTCACCCTGCATCCTCATAGCATCCTCCTCACAGTTCACACTGCCACGCAGATTTGTGTCATCTGCAAATTTGCTCACGTTACTTTTAATCCCTTCATCTAAGTCATTAATGTATATTGTAAATAGCTGCGGTCCCAGCACCGAGCCTTGCGGTACCCCACTAGTCACTGCCTACCATTATGAAAGGGACCTGTTAATCCCTACTCTTTGTTTCCTGTCTGCCAACCAATTTTCTATCCATGTCAGCACCCAACCCCCAATACCATGTGCTCTAATTTTGCACACTAATCTCCTATGTGGGACCTTGTCGAAGGCTTTCTGAAAGTCCAGTTACACTACATCCACTGGCTCTCCCTTATCCATTCTCCTAGTTACATCCTCAAAAAATTCCAGAAGATTAGTCAAGCATGATTTCCCCTTCGTAAATCCATGCTGACTCGGAACGATCCTATCACTGTTATCCCAATGTGCCACTATTTCATCTTTTATAGTTGACTCCAGCATCTTCCCCACCACCGACGTCAGGCTAAATGGTCTCTCATTCCCTGTTTTCTCTCTCCCTCCTTTCTTAAAAAGTGGGATAACATTAGCTACCCTCCAATCCACAGGAACTGATCCTGAATCTATAGAACATTGGAAAATGATCGCCAATGCGTCCACGATTTCTAGAGCCACCTCCTTAAGTACCCTGGGATGCAGACCATCAGGCCCTGGGGATTTATCAGCCTTCAGTCCCATCAGTCTACCCAACACCATTTCCTGGCTAATTATCAGCCATTCCACAGCCAACAATGGACCAGTGTGGGCTCCACCTTTCCTTGGTCATCGGTGCTGGCTCTGATTAGTGCTGAACCTTTTCGTACTTCTAGTTTCTCTCCCGCTTTGAGTCCATGCTGACCATTAAACATCTGCTCACTCGAGTTCTACTTTATCCCACTTGCTCATCCATTCCCTACACACGAGGGGCAATTGAAACCGACCAACAGGCCCTTCAGCCTACCGAGTCCACGCCAAACAGCATTCATCCCGTACGCTCGCACTATACTGCCTGCTAGGGACAGTGTTCAGTTTCACCGAAGCCACTTAACCTACAAACCTGCAAGTCTTTGGAATATGGGAGGAAACCGGAGCACCCGGAGATAGCGCACGCAGTCACGGGGAGAACGTGCAAACTCCGTACGGACAGGATCGAACCCGGGTCTCTGGCGCTGTGAGGCAGCAACTCTACCGCTGTGCCACCGTGCCACCCCAAAATCAGTTCATTACTTTGTGACAGAAATCTCTTCACTTTTGCCTCCTTAGCCACAATGACTGAACTTCAAAGTAGCTCATTGAACACAAACCGCTGCTCAACATGGGATGTTTTCACAGAAGGGATCAGACATTATCTGAATCCTATCAACGTGAAGAAAAATTAACAGTGCAGTATGAAGGGCGGTCACGGTGGCGCAGCGGTAGAGTTGCTGCCTTCCAGCGAATGCAGCGCCGGAGGCCCGGGTTCGATCCCGATTACAGGTGCTGTACTGTACGGAGTTTGTACGTTCTCCCCGTGACCTGCGTGGGTTTTCTCCAAGATCTTCGGTTTCCTCCCTCACTCCAAAGACGTGCAGGTTTGTAGGTTAATTAGCTTGGTAAATGTAAAAATTGTCCCTTGTAGGATAGTGTTAATGTGCGGGGACCGCTGGGCGGCGTGGACCCAGTGGGCCGAAAGGGCCTGTTTCCGCGCTGTATCTCTAAACTAAGTATTTGTGTTTCATTAACATACAAGAACAGCCTGAGTAAAGAGATTTACATCGTCTAGTCCATGCTAAAGGGGCATCAATACCATGATAAAATATCATCACAGCGGCAGTTTTCTTTCCTTGAAATCCTCCTTCATCTTCTGAGCTTGTGAGCACTGCATCTGAAGACTGAACACATTACCTGAGGGAGCACACAATGGGGGAGGGCCATTTATAAATATTCCCGCCAGTAGCAACAGGGAAAGTGCTATTCTCCACCGAGGATGAATGTTCCCCGTCGGAAATAGGCCCCGTCTCTCGAATTGAGATATATCGTCATCCCACTAGGGTGATCACTGATAGAGCTGCTGCCTCACAGCGCTGGAGACCCGGGTTCGATCCTGACCTCGGGTGCTGTGTGTGTGTGTGTGTGTGTGTTTGTGTGTGTGTGTGTGTGTTTGTGTGTGTTTGTGTGTGTTTGTGTGTTTGTGTGTGTGTTTGTGTGTGTGTGTGTGCGTGTGTGTGTGCGTGCGTGCGTGCGTGTGTGTGTGTGTGTGTGTGTGTGTGCGTGTGTGTGTGTGTGTGTGTGTGTGTGCGTGTGTGTGTGTGTGTCTGTGTGTGTGTGCGTGTGCGTGTGCGTGCGCGTGTGTGTGTGCGTGTCTGCGTGTCTGCGTGTGCGTGTGTGTGTGCGTGTGCGTGTGCGTGTGTGTGTGTGTGTGTGTGTGTGGAGTTTTGCACACTCTCCCAGTGATGGCGTGGGTTTCCTCCCGGGACACTCCGGTTTCCTCCCACATCCCAGTGATGTACGGGAGCCGAGGAGGACGTGCGAACTCCACACAAGACAAACACCCGCGGTCAGGATCCAACCCGGGCCTCCAGCGCCGTCAGGCAGCAACGCCACTCGCTGCTCCACTGTGCCCTGAATCCTTCAGGTTGTGACATGCTTCGATAGAGATGGTCCAATGGAGACCAAGGAGATGGTACTTGGTCTTTATCATAAGGTCATAAGTGAGAGGATCAGAATTAGGCCATTCGGCCCATCAAGTCTACTCCGCCATTCGATCATGGCTGATCTATCTCTCCCCTCCTAACCCCATTCTCCTGCTTTCTCCCCATAACCCCTGGCACCCGTACTAATCAAGAATCTATCTGTCTCTGCCTTAAAAATATCCACTGACATGGCTTCCACAGCCTTGTGTGGCAAAGAATTCCACAGATTCACCACCCTCTGACTAATTTAATTTCTCCTCATCTCCTTGATCTCATCTACAGGATGGCCCTGCAGAGAGTAGTGCGTTCGGCAGAACGCACCATGGGAACTACACTCGTCCCCCTGCAGGACCTATACATCAGGAGGTGCAGATCCAGAGCAAGCAAGATTATGAGGGACCCCTGCCACCCCAGCAACGGACTGTTCCAGATGCTACGGTCAGGCAAACGCCTCCGCTGTCACGCTGTGAAAACGGAGAGGATGAGACGGAGTTTCTTCCCACAGGCCATCAGGACTGTCAACTTTTATAACTCAAGGGACTAAATTTTTGTCTACACTATAGTAACTTTATTAACTTTATTTATATGCTGTAACTGTAATTCTTTTTTGTGCACAATCCGCAGGCATTGCCACTTTCGTTTCACTGCACATCGTGTATGTGTATGTGACAAATAAACTTGACTTGACTTGACTTGACTTCCTAAAAGAACTTTGTGGGAGATACCATTCTTCGAGCTTGCAGTGTGCTCTGCTGGAACAGTGTATGAGACCACAGGCACCATGGCAGGAGGATACAGCAATAAAGTGAGGTTATGGAGCAGCCTTGTGTATTGAATGGAAGTGTTCTGTAATTTAGACACTCGATCTTACAAGATTAAAGCCTTTACTGCTCAGAGGTTGCAGCACCTCAATGCTAAATAGGTTTTTAATCGCCTCAGACAGCATTAAGCTGCTTATAATTAAATGCAAATTGACACCGTTGTGTTTCTCATGCCAAGGGTCATAGGTCTCAGGAAAATGTGGTTAACATCATTGGAAGCAAATAGCCTCATGCCAGAACAAAATGAGCAGTAAATAGCTTCCAAGTGGCGAGAGATTAATGCAAGTAAGCCTTGCTCACGAGGTCAAGTGGCTAAACACCGAGCAGCATCATGAACAGATATGTTTCCTCTTGCACTTGGAGATGGCCAGTCTGTTCCTAATGTGACTGGAAATCAGTGAAATGAAAGATCCAGCGGAGATAGTCTGAAGAAGGGTCTCGACCCGAAACGTCACCCATTCCTTCTCTCCTGAGATGCTACCTGACCCTGATGCTGAGTTACTCTAGCATTTTGTGTCTGCCTTCCCCACACATCTTGCCGCTCCGCTGCGAATTCTCCTCAAGGTATGTCCACTTTGAAGACGTTCTCCTCCTCTTTTCGACGAGAGTTAAGCAACATGCTCTCTCACTTCCTCCCCCTCTGTGATTCCTACTAGTCTTCCTGTCTCCGACTGCATCCTATCTTTGCCCCGCCCCCCTCCCCTGACATCAGTCTGAAGAAGGGTCTCGATCCGAAATGTCACCCATTCCTTCTCTCCAGAGATGCTGCCTGTCCCGCTGAGATACTCCACCATTTTGTGTCTACCTTGGAGATAAGATGGGGGGATCTTTGATGATGTCAACAGGTCTGAGTTCAAGGCGGTGCTGATGAATGCCCAACAGACCCGCTCACACGAGGGCGAGTCGCACCCTGGCCACTCCCTCTTCTCCCCTCTCCCATCGGGCAAAAGGTACAGAATTGTGAAAACGCACACCTCCAGATTCAGGGGCAGTTTCTTCCCAGCTGTTGTCGGGCAGCTGAACTGCCCAAGCAACAACTAGCGAGCAGTGCTGAACTACTATCTACCTCATTGGTGACCCTCGAACTATCTTTGATCGGACTTTACTGACTTTATCTTGCACTAAACATTATTCCCTTATCATGTATCTGTACACTGTGAATGGTTCGATTGTAATCATGTATTGTCTTTCAGCTGACTGGTTTGCACACAACAAAACCTTTTCACTGTAGCTCGGTCCACATGACGATAAACTAAACTCAAACTAAACTCCAACTCCTGAAGGCTTTTGTCTTGGGTTATAAACATGTAGATGGGGCAGCACGGTGGCACAACACTAGAGTTGCTGCCTTACAGCGCTATAGACCCGGGTTCGATCCTGACTACGGGTGCTGTCTGCACAGAATTGGTACGTTCTCCCTGAGACCGTGTGGGTTTTCTCCGGGTGCTCCGGATTCATCCCACACTCCAAAGATGTACATTGGCATTGGTAAGTTGTAAATAATAAATTGTTCCCAGCGTGTGCAGGATAGTGTACGCTGGCGATCGCCGGTCGGTGGGCCTCAGGGCCAGTTTTCTCCGCGCTGTATCTCTAAAGTCTAAAGTATAAAGTCTCACGGTGGATAGGAAAGGTTTAAAGAGATATGGGCTAAAGGTGGGCAGGTGGGACCAGCGTAGATGGGGCATCTTGGTCGGCGTTGGCAGGCTTCTGTGCCGTATGACTCTATGACTCGGACTATCAATGGAAGCACTGAATGTGTGGCCTTTGCTGATGATACCTGTGGTGGTCTCAGGACACAGAAACCAAACAGCAGCATGAGAAGGCCAGACCACCCTCCCTGACAATCCTCCCATGCAATGTCATGGCCAAAACTCAATAGCACCTCCACTTTCCTAACCAGACCCTCTATCAATTGATCGCCTTTCACTCCACGTTAAACCTGCCCTGTTAGCACGAGAATTCCGAAGTCTTGCAGTTTTCAGTAAGAACTAGACCAAGTGGACCCGTTGGGCCCAAACATCTCCTCCTCCTTCCTCTCTCTCCCCCTCCCCCCCCTCCCCCTCCCCCTCCACGCTCCATCCCCCTCCCCATCCCCTCCCTTCCCCATCCCCTCCCTTCCCCATCCCCCTTTCCCTCCCCCCCCACTCCATCCCCCTCAACCCCCCCTTATCTTCCCTCCCTCCCTAGAAGATAGATTTTAACTTTAAAATGTGAATAACTTTTAAAAATATAACACCGATTTCAATGAAACTTCTTCCATTAGCACCAAAGGGATGACGGTGAGTAAGGTGGGCCTAAAATTGTCGCGCTATCGTGTACCGTTATGCCTGTAGTTCAGGAACAAACAAACAAACAAACGAGAGTTTTAGTATATAGATGGAAAGTGAGAGGGGAAATGGATGACCCTGAACCATGGGGTGGGGAGACCATCCTTGCCTTTAGGACACAAAGTGGTGGAGTAAAGGAATTTCTTTAGTCAGTGTGTTGTGAGGTGGTTAGTCAGTCTGGGCAAAATCAGACATAATTAAACGTCCAAACCAAACCAAGCCAAATGTCCAAATGAGGGGGGACCTCTTTGAAACGTACAGAATAGTGAAAGGCTTGGGTAGAGTGGATGTGGAGAGGATGTTTCCACTAGTGGGAGAGTCTAGGACCAGAGGTCATAGCCTCAGAATTAAAGGACGCTCCTTTAGGAAGGAGATGAGGAGGAATTTTTTTAGTCAGAGGGTGGTGAATCTGTGGAATTCTTTACCGCAGAAGGCTGTGGAGGTCAAGTGATAGGATCGGAATTAGGCCATTCGGCCCATCAAGTCTACTCTGCCATTCAATCATGGCTGATCTTTCTCTCAGTGAATACATTTAAGGCAGAGATAGATAGATTCTTGATTAGTGCGGGTGTCAGAGGTTATGGGTAGAAGGCAGGAGAATGGGGTTTGGAGGGAGAGATAGATCAGCCATGGTTGAATGGCAGAGTAGGCTTGATGGGCCGAATGGCCTAATTCCGATCCTATCACTTATGATCTTATGATCTTGGTAACTCCGCGGGTCAGGCAGCATCTCTGGAGAACCCGGATAGGTGACGTTTCAGGCCGGGACCCTTCTTCAGACTCAAGATGCAAGTTGCCAGGACGTCACCTATCCACATTCTCCGGGGATGCTGCCTAGTAATTCCGGAATTACTAGGTTCATTCCCGGAATGGCGGGACTGTCATATGTTGAAAGACTGGAGCGACTAGGCTTGTATACACTGGAATTTAGAAGGATGAGAGGGGATCTTATCGAAACGTATAAGATTATTAAGGGGTTGGACACGTTAGAGGCAGGAAACATGTTCCCAATGTTGGGGGAGTCCAGAACAAGGGGCCACAGTTTAAGAATAAGGGGTAGGCCATTTAGAATAGAGATGAGGAAAAACTTTTTCAGTCAGAGAGTTGTGAATCTGTGGAATTCTCTGCCTCAGAGGGCAGTGGAGGCCAATTCTCTGAATACATTCAAGAGAGAGCTAGATAGAGCTCTTAAGGATAGCGGAGTCAGGGGGTATGGGGAGAAGGCAGGAACAGGGTACTGATTGAGAATGATCAGCCATGATCACATTGAATGGCGGTGCTGGCTCGAAGGGCCGAAGGGCCTCCTCCTGCACCTATTGTCTATTGTCTATTGTCTATTGACCCGCTGTGTCTCTTTGGGTGAAGCCAGCATCTGCAGTCTCTTGTTTCTACAAGCTCGGCTGAACTCTCCCTGGAAAGCCCAAATGAAGTGGGGAGAGACTCTCACGCTCCTTGGTCATTGATGGGAACTGCGATGTGAGGGGGAGAGAGAGGGCAGACTTTGGTGATGTAAAAGGTGCAGCAAGCACCACGGCTGTAGGCACTCTTGAGAGATCACGCCAGCACCAAAATCCTCCAGCTTCTCTGGCAGGTTAAATTACGTTCGGCTTGAATTACAGAACACGAGAATAAGCAAGCAAACAAATCGCTTCAAACGGGGCATTGAAGCAAGAACTCCCTCTCTTGGAAGATTCCCATGGCACCAATGTAACACCAGTGAACCCGCAGTTCACTGCTGGAAACAATATAACAGCAGGGGAGAACAAAACGCTTTCACAGTAATTGAAAATGGAATAAAAAAAATACTGTGGGTGCTCAAACCTTGCAATAAAGAAAGAAAGTTCTAGAATTATCGAGGTCAGGCCGTGTACGTGGAGAGAAATGCATAATGCAGATACAAGATCATAAGTGCGGGTCCATCCACCACTGATTTTCAAGCAACTAATTAAAGGAGAAAATTACGATCCACCCAGAAAAGTTGGTGGAATCAGATACAATCATGACATTTAGACAAACATTTAAACAGGCAAGGCAGGGAAGGACACATAATTAATTAACGCGGGCAAATGGGATGACTGCAGATGAGCGTTAAGGCCAGCTTGGATATGATGGGCCAAAACTGTTAGACAGGTACATGGATAGGACTGGTTTAGAGGGACATGGGCCAGACACAGGCAGATGGCACTATGTGGGGATGGGACATATTGGCCGGGGTCGGCAAGTTGGACCGAAGGGTCTGTTTCCACGCTGTTTGACTCAGAGACTCTACGACTCTGTGAACTGAACTGCCCCATCACCAACTAGTGAGTGACCCTGACCTCCCATCTACACATTTGAACTATCTTTAATTGGACCTTATGAGACTTTACCTTGTACTAAACCTGATACCCTTTATCTATCTGCGCACTGTGGAAGGCTTGATTGCAATCATGTGTTGTCTTTTCGCTAACTGGATATCACGCAGCAAAAAAGACTTTTCACTGTACCTCGGTACACATGACAATAAATAAATAACTAAAGTGACAATAACTCAATTCACTGGAATTTAGAAGGATGAGAGGGGATCTTATAGACAATAGACAATAGACAATAGGTGCAGGAGGCCATTCGGCCCTTCGAGCCAGCACCGCCATTCAATGTGATCATGGCTGATCATTCTCAATCAGTACCCCGTTCCTGCCTTCTCCCCATACCCCCTGACTCTGCTATCCTTAAGAGCTCTATCTAGCTCTCTCTTGAATGCATTCAGAGAATTAGCCTCCACTGCCTTCTGAGGCAGAGAATTCCACAGATTCACAACTCTCTGACTGAAAATAGAAATCTTATAGAAACATATAAAATTCTTAAAGGATTGGACAGGCTGGATGCGGGAAAAATATTCCCGATGCTGGGGGAGGCCAGAACCAGGGGTCACAGTTTAAGAATAAGGGGTAGGCCATTTAGGACTGAGATGAGGAAAAACATTTTCACCCAGAGAGTTGTGAATCTGTGGAGTTCTCTGCCACAGAAGGCAGTGGAGGCCAATTCATTGGATGTTTTCAAGAGAGTTAGATTTAGCTCTTAGGGCTAACAGAATCAAGGGATAAAGGAATCAAAGTCTGAAGAAAGGTCTCGACCTGAAACGTCACCCATTTCTTCTCTCCAGAGATGCTGCCTGACCCGCTGAGTTACTCCAACATTTGTGTTTACCAAGGAATCAAGGGATATGGGGGGGAAAGCAGGAACGGGGTACTGATTTTAGATGAACAGCCATGATCGTATTCAATGGCGGTGCTGGCTCGAAGGGCCGAATGGCCTACTTCTGCAACTATTTTTCAATGGTTTTTTAATAATAGAGTAAACTAAACTAAACTAAACAAGCATTTGCAACCTTTTAGACTAATTAACCACACAATAACCGTCCAGGAATTGTGAATACCCAAGCAATGCCTTTCATTTCCCTCGATCGCTCACTCGCGACCTTATTTTGCTGCTAATGTACAATCACACTCCTGAAGTGAGCGTTCCCAAGGGAATGACGTGCCTGAATGGGAACCGGATTGATTAATGGCTGCTCAATCACGGGCTCGGCGAGTAGCGACGACTGGCTTTAAAAGCTCGCACAGCGCAGGGAGAGGATTAATTACCAGCCCAGCATTGTCATCAAAGCAATTAGGTAAAAGGAAACTTGTGTTGAAAGCAAAATCTGAGAGAGGGTTCAGCTCACGGGGTCCAGAAAAGCGGATTGCAAGCAAAATCCATTTAAAAAACATATTGACAGCCCATGCAAACACCTGCTACAGACTCCAATATTCATGTTCCTATGTGGTAGGAGCAGAATTAGGCCATTCGGCCCATCAAGTCTACTCCGCCATTCAATCATGGCTGATCTATCTTTCCCTCTCAACCCCATTCTCCTGCCTTCTCCCCATAATCCTTGACATCCGCACTAATCAAGAATATGTCAATCTCCGCCTTAAAAATATCCATTGACTTGGCCTCCACCGCCTTCTGTGGCAATGAATTCCACAGATTCACCACCCTCTAACACAAGAAATTCCTCCTCAGCTCCTTGCTAAAGGGTACGTCCTTTTATTCTGAGGATGTGGCCTCTGGTCCTAGACTCTCCCACTAGTGGAAACATCCTCTCCACATCCACTCTATCCAGGCCTTTCACGATTCAATATGTGTTTACAGGCGGCACGGTGGCGCAGCGGTAGAGTTGCTGCCTCACAGCACCAGAGACCCAGGTTCAATCCTGACTACGGGTGCTGTCTTAACGGAGTTTGTACATGCTCTCCGTGACCTGCGTGGGTTTTCACCGGGAGCTACGGTTTCCTCCCACACTCTGAAGACGTGCATATTTGTCGACTAATTGGCTTGGTTAGACAATAGACAATAGACAATAGGTGCAGAAGGAGGCCATTTGGCCCTTCGAGCCAGCACCGCCATTCAATGTGATCATGGCTGATCATTCTCAATCAGTACCCCGTTCCCACCTTCTCCCCATACCCCCTGACTCCACTATCCTTAAGAGCTCTATCTAGTTAAAATTGGTTAAAATTGTAAATTGTCCCCAGTGTGTATGGGATAGTGTGAGAGTGTGTGGGGATCGCTGGCCGGCGCGGACCCGGTGGACCGAAGGGCCTGTTTCCGCGCTGTATCTCTAAAACTAAAACTAAAGCTAAACATTTTGAGTCGCAGTGCAGATTTGAGGTCCCGTATGCCCCTTGGTTGTGCTTGACCCGTCCCCACTCTGGGCAGCTCTCTGGGAAGCCGAGAGGCTATGTTCCGAACTGTGTCAGATCACCCTCAACTCATCCCACCTCCAACCCAGAGACCATCATATATCATATCATATATCATATATATACAGCCGGAAACAGGCCTTTTCGGCCCACCAAGTCCGTGCCGCCCAGTGATCCCCGCACACTAACACTATCCTACACCCACTAGGGACAATTTTTACCTTTACCCAGCCAATTAACCTACAAACCTGTACGTCTTTGGAGTGTGGGAGGAAACCGAAGATCTCGGAGAAAACCCACGCAGGTCACGGGGAGAACGTACAAACTCCTTACAGTGCAGCACCCGTAGTCAGGATCGAACCTGAGTCTCCGGCGCTGCATTCGCTGTAAAGCAGCAACTCTACCGCTGCGCCACCGTGCCGCCCTATCTACCTTCATCTTGGGTGAAGACACTGAGGGAAGCAAACGCAGAACCGATTACAAGGCGTAGAAATCTCAAGTGGTGAAAACAAAATGGACGACTAGTGTGCACCAAGTAAACTGTTCCTCAAGGGTTTTCAGGCTGGCCCATGTGAATCTTCTCAGGCTCCCCCAATACATCTTATGTGACCACTCTCACTGATTGCCTTCACTATCCCCTCTGGAGAGATGATTGTGCAGCGGTGCCTAATCTCTCAACGGGCCTTCCACAGGCTGTGGAACTGACGCACTGCAATGCCGAGAACTATGTGCAGGAAGGAACTGCAGGTGCTGGTTTAAACCGAAGATGGACACAAAATGCTGGAGTAACTCAGCGGGTCAGGCAGCATCTCTGGAGAGAAGGAATGGGTGACGTTTCGGGTCGAGACCCTTCTCTCCAGAGATGCTGCCTGGCCCGCTGAGTTCCTCCAGCATTTTGTGTGTCCGTGCTGAGAAATATATTCTGCACTCTTGTATCTTTTGCTCTACCTATTGTACTTGAGTTTGAACTGATTGCATCTATGCATGGTATATCTGAATGAAGGAACCGCAGATGCTGGCCTACAAAAGAAAAACACACAAAGTGCTGGAGCGACTCAGTGCATCAGGCAGCATCTAGTTTAGTTTAGTTTAGTTTAGTTTAGTTTAGTTTAGTTTAGTTTAGTTTACTTTAGAGATACTGCGCCCATATCCGACATACACTGCTCCTGACCATGGAGGACAGGGAGTGAGCGAGAGAATGGTTGAAACGTCACCCATTCCGTCTCTCCAGAGACGCTGCCTGACCCGCTGAGTTACCCCAGCATTTTGAGTCTATCTGAAGAGATGGGGTTGTTTCCTAAGAATTCCACATGCTCACCATCATAAAGTTTATGGGCAATACAAAAAAAACAGGGAAGAAAATCAACCCACCCATCGTTACCCGAAACACCAGCAAAGAAAGGACCAAGGAACTGCAACTCCTATTGCGCTTGGGCAGCTTACAACCCAGCGGTAGAAAGAAGAGTCTCGACCCGAAACATCACCCATTCCTTCTCTCCAGAGATGCTGCCCGTCCCGCTGAGTTACTCCATCTTTTTGTGTCCCTCTCCAGCGGTATGAATATTGATTTGTGTCCCTCTCCAGCGGTATGAATATTGATTTCTCCAACTTCAAGTAACCCTTGCTTTCCCTCTCCCTCCATCCCTCCCCCCGCCCTGGTTCTCCGACTAGTTCCTCCTGATTAGCTTCACTGTTTGCATGCCTCGCTGTCTCCACCTCCTCCCCCCTCGGCCAACAACGAACCATTCTATAAGAAAATAACTGCAGATGCTGGTACAAATCGATTTATTCACAAAATGCTGGAGTAACTCAGCAGGTCAGGCAGCATCTCGGGAGAGAAGGAATGGGCGACTTTTCGGGTCGAGACCCTTCTTCAGACTGATGTCGGGGGTGGGACAAAGGAAGGATATAGGTGGAGACAGGAAGATAGAGGGAGAACTGGGAAGGAGGAGGGGAAGGGAGGGACAGAGGAGCTATCTAAAGTTGGAGAAGTCGATGTTCATACCACCGGGCCGCAAACTACCCAGGCGAAATATGAGGTGCTGCTCCTCCAATTTCCGGCGGGCCTCACTATGGCACTGGAGGAGGCCCATGACAGAGAGGTCAGACTGGGAATGGGAGGGGGAGTTAAAGTGCTGGGCCACCGGGAGATCAGTTGCGTTAATGCGGACCGAGCGCAGGTGTTCAGCGAAGCGATCGCCGAGCCTGCGCTTGGTTTCGCCGATATAAATAAGTTAAAAACCATTCTATATCTCCTTTGAACAGCGTCCGCTTTGATCTGTCGTTTTCGCACCTTACCCTTCCACATATCTCTACTCTCTCCCTCTCTCCTGACTCTCAGTCTGAAGAAGGGCCTCGACCCGAAACGTCACCCGTTCCTTCTCTCCAGAGATGCTGCCCGCCTCGCTGAGTTAATCCAGCTTTTTTGTGTCGATCTTCAAAGAAACAGGGGGGAAGCCTCCGTTCCTGCAGTAATCCCAACTGCTTTGTGACAGATGAACTGGAAACATCCACTGTGTCCTTTTAAAATAAATCGATATGACGCTGCTGTAACCAGAGAGATGATCAACAAAGTGGTTTGACAGGGCTGGTAAGAACTTGTCTTTCTCAAGTCACAAAGCAGGTCTTACATGCAGGAAATGTAGAGATAAAGGGGTTACTTATTTTGCCCACAGCAAAGGACAGGCAGCAGGGCAGCACTGCGGTAGAGTTGCTGCCTTACAGCGCTTACAGCGCCGGTGAAGCAGGTTCGATCCTGATTACGGCCCCCCTCTGTACGGAGTTTGTACGTTCTGACCCGTGACCTGCGTGGGTTTTGTCCGAGATCTTCGGTTTCCCTCCAACACTCCAAACAAAGACGTAGAGGTTTGTAGGTTAATTGGCTTGATACAAATGCAAGTGTAGGATAGTGTCAGTGTGCAGGTATCGCTGATGGGTGTGGACTCGGTGGGCCAAAGGGTTTGTTTCTGCCCTGTATCTCGAAACTAAATAAATCAAACCAAGCAGATGCTGATTGAAGGCAAAAGTGGTCCAACAAAAGTCTCACGAGTAAATCCTCAGAAGTTTTCACAATGTTGATTCTGGTTGTGAGAGATACCCCAATATAAAAAACATAGAAAACATAGAAAATAGGTGCAGAAGGAGGCCGTTTGGCCCTTCGAGCCAGCACCGCCATTCATTGTGATCGTGGCTGATCATCCACAATCAGTAACCCGTGCCTGCCTTCTCCCCATATCCCCATATCCCTGAGGGGGATCTTATTGAAACGTATAAGATAATTAGGGGATTGGACACATTAGAGGCAGGAAACATGTTCCCAATGTTGGGGGAGTCCAGAACAAGGGGTCACAGTTTAAGAATAAGGGGTAGGCCATTTAGGACGGAGATGAGGAAGAACTTTTTCAGTCAGAGAGTGGTGAAGGTGTGGAATTCTCTGCCTCAGAAGGCAGTGGAGGCCAGTTCGTTGGATGCTTTCAAGAGAGAGCTGGATAGAGCTCTTAAGGATAGCGGAGTGAGGGGGTATGGGGAGAAGGCAGGAACGGGGTACTGATTGAGAGTGATCAGCCATGATCGCATTGAATGGCGGTGCTGGCTCGAAGGGCTGAATGGCCTACTCCTGCACCTATTGTCTATTGTCTATTGTCTATTGATTCCACTAGCCCTTACGTTGAAAGAGTTCCTCTCAAAATTACATACCTGAATGCCAACTAGAAGCTAAATAATAACTCTTTTTTTTCGTTTTTAATTTTAGAGATACAGGTCTTTCGGCCCATCGAGTCCGCATCGACCAGCGATCCCTGCACACTAACACAACCCTACACACTGGGGGCAATTTTACATTTGTACCAAGCCAATTAACCAACAAACCCGTATGTCTTTGGAGTGTGGGAGGAAACCGAAGATCTCGGTGAAAACCCACACGGTCACGAGGAGAACATACAAACTCCGTACAGACAGCACGCTAATTCTTCATTAAGTTTAGCTTTAGGCTTTAGTTTGTTATGGTCACGTGAACCAAGGTAGAGTGAAAAGCTTTGTTTTGCTTTTCCATAATCCAAATCAGATACTACGATGAAGCCAAACTCAAACACAATAGGTAGCACAAAGGGAGAGATAAAGAGTACATCATTTTGTTCTCTGCATTGTAGCACAACAGCTCCAGAGTTATACCAAGCCAATTAGCCTCCGTACCTGTACGTCTTTGGAGTGTGAGAGAAAACCGGAGCTCCTGGAGAAAACCCACGCAGGTCACAGGGAGAACATATGAACTCCGTGAAGACTGCACCAGTGATTAGAATCGAACCCGGGTCTCTGGCGCTGCAAGACAGCAACTCTACCCCTGCGCCACCAGGTGAAAGTGCTGGTGCAACTCAGCAGGTCAGCCACAATTTCTCGAGAACATGGAAAGGTGAGGTTTCGTTGTTTTGTCAAAACGTCATTTAAAGCCAACTTCACGCAAATCCAGACAACTCTAAAGGAGGAGGAAGTGCTCAAGTTATTCTCAGTAACACGCCAGTTATCTGCAGAAATACTGGAGTGAGTGCAAGTGATTGGTTCCTCATTCTGCCTCAGGTATATGTAATCACAACTGTGCTTGAATCAAATCAACAGAGGAGATTATGAATATTGATTTCTCCAAATTCAAGTAACCCTCTCTCTCCCTCCCTCCCCCTTCCTCGTTCTCCGACTAGTCTCACTGTCCTGATTAATTTTAATGATCGTATGCCTCGTTGTCACCTTCCCCTCAGCTAACAATGAACCATTCTGCATTTCCTTAATCAACGTCCCCTTTGATCTGTGTTTTCACACCTTACCCTTCCATCTCCCCAGCCTCCCTCTCCCCAGACTCTCAGTCTGAAGAAGGGTCTCAGCCCGAAATGTCACCCATTCATGTGATAGAAGCAGAATTAGGCCATTCGGCCCATCAAGTCTACTCCACCATTCAATCATGGCTGATCTATCTCTCTCTTCCAACCGCATTCTCCTGCATTCTCCCCATAACCCCCTGACAGCTGTACTAATCAAGCATCTATCTATCTCCGCCTTAAATATATCCATTGACTTGGCCTCCACAGCCTTCTGTGGCAAAGAATTCCACAGATTCACCACCCTCTGACTAAAGAAATTCCTCCTCATCTCCTTCCTAAAAGAGCGTCCTTTAATTCTGAGGCTATGACCTCCAGTGCTAGACTCTCATATTCCTTCTCTCCGGAGATGCTGCCTGTCCCGCTGAGTTACTCCAGCTTTTTGTGTCCATCTTCAAACCAGCAGGGACTGACTAACCTAGACCAACATTGGCCTTGGAGTCAAGAGGACAATTTCACAGCAGACGTGGGAAAGCACACAGACTACACCACATAACAGTGTCGATCAACAGTGAAAGGTCCCTGGACAGAGTGGATGTGGAGAGGGTGTTTCCACTAGTGGCAGGGTCCAGCACCAGAGGCCACAGCCTCAGAATTAAAGGACGTTCCTTTAGGAAGGAAATGAGGAGGAATCTCTTTAGTCAAAGGGTGGTGAATCTGGGGAATTAATTGCCACAGAAGCCTGTGGAGGCCAAATCAGTGGATATATTTAAGGCAGAGATAGTTAGACTCTTGATTAGTACGGGTGTCAGGGGTTATGGGGAGAAGGCAGGAGAATAACGGGGTTGGGAGGGAGAGATGGATCAGCCATGCTTGAATGTCGGAGTAGACTAGATTGGGCGGATGGACTCATTCTGCTCCTATCACTTACAAACTTATAATGGGAGTCATTTCGCAGGGAATCAGCGTCATTTGACTTTGGCTGATTGAGCAGAGGCTGAGATTGAATTGGACGTCCATCAAACGGCAGCGTTTCCCCAAAGGAAAATCAGCTGGAACTCCAGATTGACCGAACACCCAATCAGACTGTCATCCAAGAATATAATTGCATTCAAACTATCACCTCTCCAATTCTCCGTCAGCTCTACCAACGCAGATGTAAGGCACATCTACTGGCAGATGAATGCCACCAGCAGTTTACATGCACTCCATTTTGATTTGCACGCATTTATTCAGTTTAGTCTGCACTAAGGACTGCAGATGCTGGTTTATAAGTTGATACATTCTCGGAGTAGAACAAGGCCATTCGGCCCATATGTATATATACACTGTAAGTGGATCGATTGTACTCATGTATTGTCTTTCTGCTGACTGGTTAGCACGCACAAAAGCTTTTCACTGTACCTCGGTACACGTGACAATAAACTAAACTCAACTGAACAAAACCATCAGGTCTACTCCGCCATTCAATCATGGCTGATCTATCTCTCCCTCCTAACCCCATTCTCCTGCCTTCTCCCCGTAACCCCTGCCACCCGTACTAATAAAGAATCTGTCAATCTCCACCTTAAAAATATCCATTGACTTGGCCTCCACAGCCGTCTGTGGCAATGAATTCCACAGATTCACCGCCCCTCTGACTAAAGATAGGCACAAAGTGCTGGAGTAACACAGCGAGAAGGATGGGTGACATTTTAGGTTGAGACCCTTCTTCAGAGAAACGCAACCTACTGTATTATTTTTCTTCAGACTCCTCGTCTCTTCAATGGGTTCCGTTTTCCAGGCCCCCACTCACCCATCTTCACTATGGGCGTTCAGTCACTCTACACCTCCATCCCCCACCAGGAAGGCCTTAATGTTTTTAGTTCAGCAACGCCCTGCCTGAGGTCATTTGGTGGCTGGCTCTGATCAGTCCTGGTCTTTTCTCGCCTGCAGCTCTTCACCTCTCCCTCCCCCCTCCCCCCTCCCCCCACCCCCCACTTTCAGTCTGAAGAAGGGTTCCGACCAAAATCGACACCCATCCTTTCTCTCCATAAACACTTTGGTTGGGATTGTCTGACTGTGCAGTTGAGCAGCAGAGTAATCTGATCATAGAAACATAGAAAATTGGTGCAGTAGTTGGCCATTCGGCCCTTTGAGCCAGCACCGCCATTCAATATGATCATGGCTGATCATCCAAAATCAGTACCCCATTCCTGCTTTTTCCCCATGTCCAGTTCATCCCATTAGCCCTAAGAGCTCTATCTAACTCTCTCTTGAAAACATCCAGTGAATTGGCCTCCACTGCCTTCTGTGGCAGAGAATTCCACAGATTCACAATTCTCTGGGTGGAAACGTTTTTCCTCATCTCAGTTCTAATTACATAGATATATAGATACATAGACAAGAGGTGCAGGAGTAGGCCATTCGATCCTTCGAGCCAGCACCGCCATTCAATGTGATCATGGCTGGTCATCCACAATCAGTACCCCGTTCCTGCTTTTTCCCCATATCCCTTGATTCCGCTAGCCCTAAGAGCTCTATCTAACTCTCTTTTGAATGCATCCAGTGAATTGGCCACCACTGCCCTCTGAGGCAGAAAATTCCACAAATTCACAACTCTCTGTGTGAAAAAGTGTTTCCTCATCTCAGTTCTAAATGGCCTCCCCCTTATTCTTAAACTGTGGCCCCTGGTTCTGGACTCCCCCAACATCGGGAAGATTTTTCCTGCATCTAGTCCATTCAATCCCTTAAGAATTTTATAAGTTTCTATAAGATCCCCTCTCATCCTTCTAAATTCCAGTGATCAAACTTTAAAAGAATCAAAGGTATCACAAAATGCTGGAGTAACTCAGCAGGTCAGGCAGCATCTAGGAATGGGTGACGTTTCGGGTCGAGACCCTTCTTCAGACCGATGTCAAGGGGGGCGGGACAAAAGAATCAAGATCAATTCTCCTGCTGTTGAAGCCTCGGCTAATTCGCCTCTCGGCTAATTCGAGTACACTTATATTTGTTTGAATGTTAATTAATGTGCACTGTCCCTTTTCAAAAATAAATGATGATGATGATGATGATTATTCTTATTATTCTTATTCTTATTATTCTTATTATTCTTCTTCTTCTTCTTCGTCTTCTTCTTATTATTATTATTATTATTATTATTATTATTATTATTATTATTGCTGATTAAAGTTATCGTCAGACATGGCGGCAAATGTTGGGACTGAGGGCAGACACAAAGTTCTGGAGTAACTCAGCGGGACAGGCAGCATCTCTGGAGAGAAAGAATGGGTGACTTTTCAGCCTGAGAGTCAGGGGAGAGAGAGACACAGAGATAGTACAGAGGGAACACGATGACGCATCTGACACAGAAGGGAGCACCGCGCAGGACTCCTGAGACATCAGAAAGCTTTGACTGATGCACACCTCCAGATTCAGAGACAGTTTCTTCCCAGCTGTTATCAGGCAACTGAATCATCCTACCACAACCAGAGAGCAGTCCTGAACTACTATCTACCCCACTGGAGACCCTCAGACTATCTGTGATCGGACTTTACTGGTTTTACCTTGTACTAAACGTTATTCCCTTATCATGAAGGTTAAACCAGGCGGGAAGCCCATATGAAATAAATCACTCGGGCAATTCTGGCTGATACAATGGGTTGTACGTACTCTGCAATTATAAAAGTTTGCCTCAGTGGCAGTAACCATAAACTACTGGGATTGTCATAAAAACACTCACCAACGTCCTTGGGGAATGACAACTTGCTGTCCTATACGTCACTCTACACCGAGCGACGTGTCTTTCTGTTGAGTCAAGGGTTCCTGGCAGTAGACAATAATTGCTGGCATCAGCTCAGCAGGCAAAGTCCACATTCCCGAACAAGAGAAAACATTGCCACAAAATGGATCTGCTTCACGTAACTCTGCAAAACCTGGTAGTAAATCTAAAGCTAATGCTGATCCTGAACGCATTTCTCATGGACTGACCGATAACACGGTGTAGGATGGTCAAGTTTCTCGCCCCCAGTTTATTTCTGCCCCCACCCCCTGCCCACCTCTGCTTTCAGTCCGAAAAAGTGATGCACAGGTGGCTCTTAGATGCGCAGTCTCTCATTATAAATAAAAGATACATAAATTATCATCAGTTTTCTGTATGTTCTTAACTGCTACTGTTGACTCGTCTGCTGGGAGCAGTGCTGGTTGTGCAGTCTCACAGCAGCGGGAAGGAAGGACCTCCTATATCTCTCCTTCACGCACTTGGGGTGAAGGAGTCTGTCACTGAAGGAGCTACTCAGTGCAGTGACAGTGTCCTGCATGGGGTGGGAGTCGTTGTCCAGCAGCGATGTTAGCTTTGCCATCATCCTCCTCTCTCCCACCACCTGCACCGAGTCAAGGGGGCAACCCAGGACAGAGCCGGCCTTCCTGACCAGCTTGTCGAGTCCCTTCCCCTCCGCCGCTGAGATGCTGCTGCTCCAGCAGACCACTCCATAGAAAATGGCCGATGCCACCTCCGTGTTGTAGAAGGTCCTTAGGAGTGCCCCCCGCACTCCAAGGGACCTGAGTCTCCTTAGCAGATAAAATCTGCTCTGGCCCTTTCTGTATAGCGCATCGGTGTTTTCAGTCCAGTCCAGTTTATTGTTGAGGTAGACACCCAGGTACTTGTAAGAATCCACCCTCTCGATGTCCATTCCCGATGTGGATTCACCGGTTTCCACACTGAATCGCTCTCGGACTCTGTCTGTGTTCCGGCCACTTGCGGCAGCAGGATTCAGGATAGGATTCAGGATATCTTTATTCGTCATCCAAAAAACAAGTTTTTTGGACGAAATTTCGTCACCCACAGTCCAACAATAAGAGCAATAAAACAAGCAAATTACACAACCCCAACCTCAACAAAACCCCCCAAAAAAGAAACATCCATCACAGTGAGTCTCCTCCAGTCCCCTCCTCACTGTGATGGAAGGCCAGCATGTCTTTTCTCTTCCCCTGCCATCTTCTCCCGCGGTCAGGCTGTTGTCGTTGCCACGTTCCAGGCCGCGCCGGACGGTGAATTGTCCGCAGCGGGCCGACCCAAGCCCCGCGTTCCGGGGCGGGCGAACACGCTGCCGCTGCCGGAGCTCCCGATGTCGGCATCCACGCGGCCCGAGCTGGATGTCGCAGCCGCTCCCGCAGCCTCCGAAGACAGCCGGCTCCGCTGATGGTGTGTCCGGTCCGTGGTCTCTGCGAACCAGAGCCCTGGAGGCCGTCAGCTCCAGCAGTTTGGCCGATGGTAGGCCGCAGCAGGAACGGAGACACCACCCAGAAAACAAAGGTCGGGTCTCCGTTCGGAAGACACACACACACACACACACACACACATAGTACACAACACACACACACATAGTACACAACCACAAAAACACGACATCACATCTACGATTAAGACAAAAAAAACAACAAAAACACAAAGACAAATGGACCGCAGGTAAGCCGCAGCTGCTAGGGCAGCGCCGCCATTTTGCAATATGGCACAGACAGGACTGTTCGGTGAACTTTCGTGTAACTTAGTCGCCGCCAAAACGTGGCGACATTTTGTGTACTGCCTCGGTGAGCTTTACGAGGTTGTACGCAAAACGAAGCATTTCACTGGACTTAGGGCACACGTGACAATAAAGTATCATTGAATGGAATCGTCCACCCGAAACGTCACCCATTCCTTCTCTCCAGAGGCGCTGCCTGTCCCGCTCGCTGAGACACTCCAGCATTTTGTGTCTGTCTTCATTATAAACCAGCAGTTCCTCCCGACACACACACACACACATGGTATATCTTCAGATGCATGAAACAAGCAGCCTGAGCAGTCTGTACACGTTATTGACTTTCTCGACCCAGAGACCACAATCAGCGGGAATAGACAACAACACATTCTCCACTGTATTCCTCAGTGTCTCCGTGTCTCCACAGCAACCTCTCCCTCCAAGTCAGCAAGACGGGAGAGCTTGAGTGTTGCACGGTGGCGCAGCGGTAGAGTTGCTGCCTCACGGCGCCGGAGACCCGGGTTCAATAGACAACGGACAATAGACAATAGGTGCAGGAGGAGGCCATTCGGCCCTTCGAGCCAGCACCGCCATTCAATGCGATCATGGCTGATCATTCTCAATCTGTACCCCGTTCCTGCCTTCTCCCCATACCCCCTGACTCCGCTTTCCTTAAGAGCTCTATCCAGCTCTCTCTTGAATGAATTCAGAGAATTGGCCTCCACTGCCTTCTGAGGCAGAGAATTCCACAGATTCACAACTCTCTGACTGAAAAAGTTTTTCCTCATCTCAGTTCTAAATGGCCTACCCCTTATTCTTAAACTGTGGCCCCTTGTTCTGGACTCCCCCAACATTGGGAACATGTTTCCTGCCTCTAACGTGTCCAACCCCTTAATAATCTTATACGTTTCGATATGATCCCCTCTCATCCTTCTAAATTCCAGTGTTTACAAGCCTAGTCGCTCCAGTCTTTCAACATATGACAGTCCCGCCATTCCGGGAATTAACCTAGTAAACCTACGCTACACGCCCTGAATAGCAAGAATATCCTTCTTCAAATTTGGAGACCAAAACTGCACACAGTACTCCAGGTGTGGTCTCACTAGGGCCCTAACTACGGGTGCTGTCAATCCTGACTACGGGTGCTGTCTACCCAGCGTTTGTACCTTCGCCCCGTGACCCCGTGGGTTTTCCCCGGGTGCTCCGGTTTCGTCCCACGCTCCAAGGGCGTGCAGGCTTGTTGGGTTAGTTGGGTCCTGAGTGTGTGGGATGGAACTGGTGTATGGGTGATCACTGGTCGGCACGGACCCAGTGGGCCGAGGGGCCTGTTTCCGCACTGTATCTCTAAAAATGTTTTTTTTTTAAAGCTGGTCATTAAATTTAGGAAATTCTGAGAAAACAACCTTCCCCACCGTCTGCTGGGCAACCTCGTGACCACTCTTGTTAATCAGAGCTCTTGGTTTCCAGCTGTTGCCGACATTCCTTCAGGTAGGTTCTTTTAGATTTTTTTAAAATATATTTTTTAGATTTTAGAGATACAGAGCCCTTCGGCCCACCGGGTCCGCGCCGCCCAGCGATCCCCGCACACTAACACTATCCTACACCCACTAGGGACAATTTTTACATTTGCCCAGCCAATTAACCTACATACCTGCACGTCTTTGGAGTGTGGGAGGAAACCGAAGATCTCGGAGAAAACCCACGCAAGTCACGGGGAGAACGTACAAACTCCGTGCAGACGGCGCCCGTAGTCAGGATCGAACCAAATCTGATTCTTGACAGATAGATTCTTGATCAGTACGGGTGTCAGGGGTTATGGGGAGAAGGCAGGAGAATGGGGTTAGGAGGGAGAGATCGATCAGCCAGGATTGAACGGCGGAGTAGACTTGATGGGCCGAATGGCCTAATTATACCCCCTATCCCTTACGACCTTTTGACCTTATGACCCTTACGTTGTCCCCCACGCTCCCCCTTCTCTGAAGCTTAAACATTCTTCCTCCCTCACTTCACCTGGCTCTGATGAAGGGCTGTCCACCTGAAACATCACTTCTGTTTCTCCCTCCAGAGTCGCTGCCTGACCTCCTGCATTCTTGTAGCATTTTCTGGCGTCATTTCATCAATCATTCTTCAGCATACTTGCACAACAGTCCAATCCATCACAGTGAGGAACGTGGGGAATCCGCTGTGGTGGATGTTTCTGTTAACCTTTATGTAGTTGTGCTTCTTGTTGCTTTTTATTTCGTATGGCTGTATAGTCATACAAATGTCACCGTACCTTATTTGGTACACGTGACAATAAAAGACCTTTGAAACCTTTTGAAACCTTTGGAATTTTTTGCTAATTTCACTGGTTTCACAAGGCGTAATATTGAGTTGACATTCAGTGGTGCATGGAGCAGCAGTAGAGTTGCTGCCTTACAGCGCCAGAGACCCGGGTTCGATCCTGACTGCGGGTGCTGTCTGCACGGAGTTTGTACGTTCTCCCTGTGACCGCTTGGGCTTTCTCTGGGTTTTCTCCCACACTCCAAAGACATAGAGGTTTGTAGGTTAATTGGTTTCGGTAAATTTGTAAATTGTCCCTGGTGTGCAGATAGTGCTAGCGTATTGCTGGTCAGCACGGACCCGGTGGGCCGAAGGGCCACTTATCTTTAAAGTCTAACTTCAAGTTAAAATGTAATCTTCAATGGTGAATACAAATCAATAGTGGCCACCAAACACCAAAGGAGTTGGACACACAATGCTGGAGTAACTCAGCGGGTCAGGCAGCATCTCTGGAGAGATGGGTGACGTTTCGTGTCGAGACCCTTCTTCAGATTGAAAGTCACGGGAAAGTGGAACGAGAGATATAGGCGACGATGTATTATTAAACCAGCATCTGCAGTTCCTTCCTGCCAAAGGAGATAGGTTGAGGTTAAAATTGCGACAAAGACAAAAATAAAAACCCCAAAGAAAACCTCATCTATTGCATCCGCTGCTCTAGATGTCAACTTCTTTACGTCGGCGAAACCAAACGCAGGCTCGGCGATCGTCCGCCTTAACCAACCTGATCTCCCGGTGGCTGAGCACTTCAACTCCCCCTCCCACTCCCAGTCTGACCTTTCTGTCATGGGCCTCCTCCAGTGCCATAGTGAGGCCCACTGGAAACTGGAGGAACTGCACCTCATATTTCGCTTGGGCAGCTTGCAGCCCAGCGGTATGAACATTGACTTCTCCAACTTTAGATAGTTCCTCTGTCCCTCTCTTCCCCTCCCACTTCCCAGATCACCCACTGTCTTCCTGTCTCCACCTATATCCTTCCTTTGTCCCGCCCCCCTGACATTAGTCTGAAGGTCTCGACCCAAAACGTCACCCATTCCTTCTCTCCTGAGATGCTGCCTGACCCGCTGAGTTACTCCAACATTTTGTGAAATAAAGACTTTAGGATTGTTCAGTTTCCAGTTGAATATTGAGTCACGCCACACTGGGAACTCAAGAATGGATTTTTTCTTTTAGTTTAGAGATACAGCGCGGAAACATGCCCTTCGGCCCACCAAGTCCGTGCTGACCAGCGATCCCCGCACATTAACACTGTCCTACACACACTGGGGACAATTTACACTAACACCAAGCCAATTAACCTACAAACCTGTACGTCTTTGGAGTGTGGGAGGAAACCGAAGATCTCGGAGAAAACCCACGCAGGTCAAGGGGAGAACGTATAAACTCCGTGCAGACAAGCATCATTAGTCAGGATCATACCTATTGCATTATGACCTTATGAGACCCTTCCTCAGATTCTGGAGAACATGGATGGGTGACGTTTTGAGTGGAGACCCTTCTGAAGAAGGGTGAGTCTGAAGAAGAAGGGTGGCACGGTGGCGCAGCGGTAGAGTTGCTGCCTTACAGCGAATGCAGCGCCGGAGACTCAGGTTCGATCCTGACTACGGGCGCCGTCTGTACGGAGTTTGTACGTTCTCCCCGTGACCTGCGTGGGTTTTCTCCGAGACCTTCGGTTTCCTCCCACACTCCAGAGGCCTACTGGTATGTAGGTTAGTTGGCTGGGCAAATGTAAAAATTGTCCCTAGTGGGTGTAGGATAGTGTTAGTGTGCGGGGATCGTTGGGCGGCGCGGCCCCGGTGGGCCGAAGGGCCTGTTTCTGCGCTGTATCTCTAAATCTAAAAAAAAAAATCTAAATTATATCTCACAATTCCATTGCTGGATTAATAATATGGACCCGAAAGATCACCTCTCCATGTTCTCCAGAGATTCTGCCTGCCCCGCTGAGTTACTCCAGCACTTTGTGTCTTTTAGTGCAGACAAGGTATTCCCTACATTCATTATTCAGCAGTTTGCCAAACATAGAGTCAGCCAACACTATGTCCTGCCAATTGGTTTTATTCAATTATTTCACTTGCAATCATTCAACTTGCTTTGCCATGAATTTATTGACTTCTTTCCTCAAATCCATCTTTTTAAGAGGTATGCGCTTAGTTGAGTTTAGAGGTACAGTGCGGAAGCAGGCCCTTCTGACCATCGCACACTAAAACACTCTCCGACACACACTGGGGATGACTTACATTCTCCTACGCTCCAAAGATGTTTACAGGCTTGTAGGTCAATTGACTTGGTTGGAATGTAAAATTGTCCCGAGTGTATGTGTGTAGGCTCTTCGGCCCAACGTGTCCAGGCCAACCCCTGATCACCTGTCAATCTGTGGAAGTCATTGCCTCAGACGGCGGTGGAGGCCAAGTCATTGGGCATTTGTAAGGCAGAAATTGACAGATTCTTGATTAGTACGGGTGTCAGGGGTTACGGGGAGAAGGCAGGAGAATGGGGTCGAGAGGGAGAGATAGATCGGCCATGATTGAATGGCGGAGTTGAATTGATGGGCCGAATGGCCTAATTCTGCTCCTGGAGCTCATGAACTTTAGAAGGATGAATTTAGAAGGATGAGAGGGGATCTTATCGAAACGTATAAGATTATTAAGGGGTTGGACACGTTAGAGGCAGGAAACATGTTCCCAATGTTGGGGGAGTCCAGAACCAGGGGCCACAGTTTAAGAATAAGGGGTAGGCCATTTAGAACGGAGATGAGGAAAAACTTTTTCAGTCAGTCAGAGAGTTGTGAATCTGTGGAATTCTCTGCCTCAGAAGGCAGTGGAGGCCAATTCTCTGAATGCATTCAAGAGAGAGCTAGATAGAGCTCTTAATGATAGCGGAGTCAGGGGGTATGGGGAGAAGGCAGGAACGGGGTACTGATTGAGAATGATCAGCCATGATCACATTGAATGGCGGGGCTGGCTCGAAGGGCCGAATGGCCTACTCCTGCACCTATTGTCTATTGTCTATTGTCTAACTTGTGGGACTCTGCTTCACTCTCCACAGACACCGCCCCACCGGCTGGGTATCACCAGCGGTTTCCGTTATACTTCATATGCCCCGTGCCTGCAAGGCTTTTTTTTATTTCACTCGGATAATGTAAGAATCTTTTGAAGATCGGAGATACAAAGTGGCCATTCATCTTTATGACTTATGACAAATGACTTAGACGAAGGGATTAAAAGTACCATTAGCAAATTTGCAGATGATACTAAGTTGGGGGGTAGTGTGAATTGTGAGGAAGATGCAATAAGGCTGCAGGGTGACTTGGACAGGTTGTGTGAGTGGGCGGATACATGGCAGATGCAGTTTAATGTAGATAAGTGTGAGGTTATTCACTTTGGAAGTAAGAATAGAAAGGCAGATTATTATCTGAATGGTGTCAAGTTAGGAGGAGGGGGAGTTCAACGAGATCTGGGTGTCCTAGTGCATCAGTCAATGAAAGGAAGCATGCAGGTTCAGCAGGCAGTGAAGAAAGCCAATGGAATGTTGGCCTTCGTAACAAGAGGAGTTGAGTATAGGAGCAAAGAGGTCCTTCTACAGTTGTACCGGGCCCTGGTGAGACCGCACCTGGAGTACTGTGTGCAGTTTTGGTCTCCAAATTTGAGGAAGGATGTTCTTGCTATGGAGGGCGTGCAGCGTAGGTTCACTAGGTTAATTCCCGGAATGGCGGGACTGTCGTATGTTGAAAGGCTGGAGCGATTGGGCTTGTATACACTGGAATTTAGAAGGATGAGGGGGGATCTTATTGAAACATATAAGATAATTAGGGGATTGGACACATTAGAGGCAGATAACATGTTCCCAATGTTGGGGGAGTCCAGAACAAGGGGCCACAGTTTGAGAATAAGGGGTAGGCCATTTAGAACGGAGATGAGGAAGAACTTTTTCAGTCAGAGAGTGGTGAAGGTGTGGAATTCTCTGCCTCAGAGGGCAGTGGAGGCCAGTTCGTTGGATGCTTTCAAGAGAGAGCTGGATAGAGCTCTTAAGGATAGCGGAGTGAGGGGGTATGGGGAGAAGGCAGGAACGGGGTACTGATTGAGAGTGATCAGCCATGATCGCATTGAATGGCGGTGCTGGCTCGAAGGGCTGAATGGCCTACTCCTGCACCTATTGTCTATTGTCTATTGTCTATTTATCGTGGCGGGCTGAGCGTTGAAGGCAGCTCACTAAATAAAGCGAGAGTGATGAAGCTCTCTTTCAAATGTGATTTTTGTTCAGAGTGTGTGATAAGGTTTGATGGAGTAAAGTGATTTCATCATGCCGATCGATGCCCATTTTGCTTTGTGTGTGATCTGCAGTTTCTCAGATGCTTTGCTCTCTCACTCGCACAAAGCTGCCTTTAATCATAACCTGGTTTGCCAGCAAGCCATTTAGAGAAACATCACCGGCTTATTCCAAACCAGCCCAGTGTTTCTTCTGAATTTATTTTCATTCCACGATGGTCGTATATTGTAAACAGCGGGCGTGCTGAAAATATCAAGGAGACTTACACACATTTTGCATGTAGCATGGTCTCCAGAGACTTTTAGTTGCTTCTTTCAATCCAGTCCCTGCTTCTTCACTTCACTTAATTTCAGTTTAGTTTATTGTCACGTGTGTGGAGCACAGTGAAAAGTGTGTGCATACATGATAAGGGAATAACGTTTAGTGCAAGGCAGCACCAGCAAAGTCCAATCAAGGATAGTCCGAGGCCCCAAGTGGTCAGGATGGGGAAACACACATCTAGCTCCCTCACCCTGAACATAGGATCCCCCCCAGGGTTGCGTCCTTAGCCCCCTACTGTACTCCCTGTACACACATGACTGTGGGGCCAGGTTCAGCTCAAACACCATCATCAAGTTTGCTGATGACACTGTGGTGGTGGGCCGGATCTCCGACAACGATGAGAAGGCCTACCTGGAGGAGGTGGCTGATTTGGCACTCTGGTGTCAGGACAATAGCCTCCTCTTGAATGTCACTAAAACTAAGGAGCTGATTGTGGACTTTAGAAGGGCTAAACATCCAAGGACGTACACGCCACTGGAGATAAAGACGTACAGGTATGTAGGTAAATTGGCTGGGTAAATGTAAAAATTGTCCCTAGTGGGTGTAGGATAGTGTTAATGTGCGGGGATCGCTGGGCGGCGCGGACTTGGTGGGCCAAAAAGGCCTGTTTCCGGCTGTATATATATGATATGATATGATATGATAAATGTGTCTACTGTGGATAGGGTGAGCAGTTTTAAATACTTGGGAGTCCGCATCACAGAGGATCTGACGTGGGCAACGCACATTGCCGCACTGGTGGGTAAGGCAAAGCAGCGCCTTTACCACCTTAAGACAGCTGAGGAAATTCAGAGTGTCTCTGAGAATCCTTCATTGCTTCTACTCTGGGGCTGTAGAGAGCATCCTATCCGGCAACATTACATTCTGGTTTGGGAACAGCTCTGCCCAGGACAGGATGGCCTTGCAGAGAGTAGTGCGTTCGGCAGAACGCACCATGGGAACTACACTCGTCCCCCTGCAGGACCTATACATCAGGAGGTGCAGATCCAGAGCCAGTAAGATTATGAGGGACCCCTGCCACCCCAGTAACGGACTGTTCCAGATGCAACGGTCAGACAAACGCCTCCGCTGTCACGCTGTGAAAACAGAGAGGATGAGACGGAGTTCTTCCCACAGGCCATCAGGACTGTCAACTTTTATAACTCCAGAGACTAAATTTTGTCTACACTATAGTAACTTTATTAACTTTATTTATATGCTGTAACTGTAATTCTTTTTTGTGCACAATCCGCAGGCATTGCCACTTTCATTTCACTGCACATCGTGTATGTGTATGTGACAAATAAACTTGACTTGAGGGTCACCAAAAAGGAAGATAGTAGTTCAGGACTGCTCTCTGGTTGTGGTAGGATGGTTCAGTTGCCTGATAACAGCTGGGAAGAAACTGTCCCTGAATCTGGAGGTGTGCGTCTGCACACTTCTGTACCGTTTTTTTGTGGTAATTGTTAATCCCCATTAATGCCTCTGTACCTTTGCTCCTAACAGATAAACCCTCAAGATGGGCACAAAATGGTGGAGTAACTCAGCGGGACAGGCAGCATCTCTGGAGAGAAGGAATGGGTGACGTTTCGGGTCGAGACCCTTCTTCAGACTGAGTCAGGGTAGAGGGAGTCTGGAGATATGGAAGGGTGAGATGAGAAACTAGTTCTCCGATTAGTTTCACAGTTCTTCTGATTAATTTTACTGATTGGATGCCTCCTTGTCACCTTCCTCTCGGCCAACAATGAAACATTCCACATCCTTATCAACGTCTGCCTTGATCTGTCATTTTCACACCTTACCCTTCCGTATCTCTAGACTCCCTCTCCCCTGACTCTCAGTCTGAAGAAGGGTCTCAACCCGAAACGTCACCCATTCCTTCTCCCTAGCGATGCTGCCTGTCCCGCTGAGTTACTCCAGCATTTTGTGTCTATCTTCGGTGTAAACCGGCGTCTGCAGTTGCTGCCTACGGATAAACCCTCGTGTCTTTCTCATGCTGAGTCGTTTTTACGCTGCAGCCTGCGAAAGTAGCCAGAGATGGCCAAAGGCTGTTTAGTTTTAGTCTGAAGAAGGGTCTGGACCCGAAACGTCACCCATTCCTTCTCTCCAGAGACGCTGCCTGATCCCGCTGAGTTACTCCAGCGTTTTTGTGTCTCTCTCTTCAGTTTTAGTTTAGTTCACCCTCGAAACGAAACTGAAACTAAGCTAAACTCAGATGGCAAAATATTCCCTCATTTGTTCCCGTGCGGGTTTATCCGCACTGTTTATGGCACATCAGTGAATGGAGATCTGCTTCAGTGCGTTAAACCTCACTTCAGTGTGCTGCAGTGCCTCGGCATCGTTTGATGAATGATAACGCACTGGAAGCAATCTGTGCTCTGCACAGTATGTACTTCACTCAGAGGATCGCTTCTCTGCAGGAGTCCAAAGTGCTGCACAAATTGGACTGCAGTCTCCACACACTGATGGCACCGTCTCAAAAGCGTGAGTAAACCACACCACGATACATTGATTGCAGCGGGGGGGGGGGGGGCAAGGTGGTTTAGTCATAGACTCAGAGAATCATTGAGACTCACGGCGTGGAAACAGGCCCCTCGGCCCAACCTGCCCACACCGGCCAACATGCCCCATCACCGCACACTGTAAACAATCGCAAGCCAACACGCTGCTGCGGGCCGACATTGAAGACCATTCATTATTGGCAGCTCTTGTGGAGCGCATTGGTTGCAGAATGTGCAGTCTTCACAACAGGGCACACCTTGGCTCTTCACACAAGCACAATGGGGTTGACTGGAGTCGTACCAGGCCGAAATCCCTCCGACCCTTATTAGTGTTCTGGGCGCTGCTGGCCTGACTTGTTTTGTGAAGAGGCAAATAGCTCTTTTCCTCCACACTAATATCTCTCACCTTTGAATGTGAAAAACCTGCTCAATTTAACATCTGTATACTAAAACTCTCGTTTGTTTGTTTGTTTGTTTGTTCATGAACTACAGCCAAAATGGTATTCGATAGCGCAACAATTTTAGGCCCACCTTACTCACCGTCATCCCTTTGGTGCTGATGGAAGAAGTTTCATTGAAATCGGTGTTATATTTTTAAAGTTGTTCACATTTTAACGTTTAAATCTATCTCCCAGGGAGGGTGGGAGGTGGAGGGAGGAGGGAGGATAACGGGAGTTGAGGGGGATGGAGTGGCGGGGAGGGGAAGTGGGGGAGGGAAGGGGGGTTTGGGTGGGAGGGGGGAGGGAGGGGACAGGGGGAGGGGGGTTTATAGGGGAGGGAGGGAAAGGGGGGAGGGAGGGAAGGGGGGAGGGGAGGGGGGGAGAGACAGGGGAGGGGAGGGGAGAGGGTGCTGCACCAATGCAGGAGAGGTTTGGGCCCAACGGGTCCACTTGGTCTAGTATAAAATAAACCTTAAGCAGCGTAGTCTTACAGCCTGGAAACAGGTCCTTCAACCCAACCTGCCCACACCGGCCAATATGTCCCATCTACACGTCCCACCTGCCTGCCCATATCCCACCAAACTTGTCCTATCCATGTACCTGTCTAGATTTTCATACACGTTGCGATAGTCCCTGCCAGGGTGTCGAGGGAGTGAAATTTCAGTCCAACCTGATCCAGCGATAAGATTTCCCTTCCAAAACTCTGGCGTGTGGTTTAATTTCAGCCATCGAACCGTGACAATGGGCGAGGACCGGGGCTGCCTCGGTCTGATGACAAGCATTGCATTTCCCTCTGGCCACAAGAGTCCGACGTGCCCATTGCAATGTGCAGGAAAGAACTGCAGGTGCTGGTTTAAACCAAAGATAGACACAAAATGCTGGAGTAACTCAGCGGGTCAGGCGGCATCTGTGGAGAGAAGGAATGGGTGACGCTTCGGGCCGAGACCCTTCTTCAGACTGAGAGTCAGGGGAGAGGGAGTCTAGAGATATGGAAGGGTAAGGTGAGAAACCAGTTCTCCGACAAGTTTCACCTGATTAAGTTTACTGATTGTATGCCTCCTTGTCACCTTCCCGTCAGCTAACAATGAACCATTCTACATTTCCTTTTTCATGGTCTGCTTTGATCTGTTGTTTTCACACCTTACCCTTCCATGTCTCTAGTCTCCCTCTCTCTTGACTCTCAGTCTGAAGTAGGGTCTCGAGCCGAAACGTCACCCATAATCCTTCTCTCCAGTGATGCAGCCTGACCCGCTGAGTTACTCCAGCATTTTGTGTCTGCTCACTGTAATGTTCCATTACCCATTGTGAACAATCGCTTTGAACAACATCGAGCCTAATCATGTTGCACTTCATCTCTGGGATAACAGACGGGCCCAGTAGATCAGGAGGCGTCACGCCACTCTCATCCAGCGACCCACCTCAGAGTAACCTTGCACGGTGGCGCCGCGGTAGAGTTGCTGCCTCACAGCGCCAGAGACGTGGGTTTGATCCTGCCTACGGGGGGTGCTGTCTGGAGGGAGTTTGTATGTTCTCCCCGTGACCTGGGCGGGTTTCGCCCGGGTGCTCCGGTTTCCTCCCACACTCCAAAGACGTGCAGGTTTTGTAGGTGAATTGGCTTTGGTAAAAATTGCACTGAGACTAAACCATTACTAGAGCATTCCATGCAGCAACACCACAAATAAATGAACAAGAAGTTATCAGTTCTACTGAGTACAGCAAACCACACTAATGCAAGCCAAGGTGAGTAATGCGTGGTTGATGGTAAGCCAGTCCTTAGGCAGGGCTGTGGTCAGGGCTGATCATAGAACGTGATGGTTGGTGGGAGGAAGCTGTCCTTGAATCTTGGAGGTCGTGGTTCTTGGGCTCCTTGTCTGTCTTGTGACCATCTGGTTGCTATCCATCTGCAGATGCTGACTTACTCTAAAGGAAGACAAAATGCCGGCGTAACTCAGCGGGACAGGCAGCATCTCTGGAGAGAAGGAATGGGTGACGCTTCAGGTCGAGACCCTTCTTCAGAATTGGAGAAGGGTCTCGATCCATTCCTTCTCCCCAGAGATGCTGCCTGTCCCGCTGAGTTACTCCAGCATTTTGCCATCGATCTGCTCCTATTGTTGCAAATGGCCATCACAACACTTGACACGTATGTGGATCGGAAAGGTCGAGAGGGATATGAGCCTAGCACACGCACAATGGGACTAGCTTAGATGGGGCATCTCGGACAGCATGGACAAGTTGGGCAGAAGAGCCTGTTTCCGTGCTGTATCACTCTATGACCACTTATGTCAAGTGGCTCCCCACTCTACACTGTTCTGTTAAGGGACCATTGTGTTCACACAGCTACACGTTGTGATTTCAAAACCTGTCACTGCCTGCAAGTTTTCAAACATTCACTTGAAGTATTTTGTTAGCTCGTATTGTTTCATTTTTAAGTATTTAACCACCTTAATCGATTTTGGACATTTTGAACATAGCGCACTTACTCCAAAGACGTGCAGGTTTGTAGGTTAATTGGCTGGGCAAATGTAAAAAATAAAAAAATTAAAAATTGTCCCTAGTGGGTGTAGGGTAGTGTTAATGTGTGGGGATCGCTCGGCGGCGTGGACCCGTTGGGCCGAAGGGCCTGTTTCTCCGCTGTATCTCTAAAAAAAAAAATTATGACCTGATGAGCCAAAACATTATGACCACCTGCCTAATGTGCTGTTGGTCCTCCGTGTGCAGCCCCATACGCAGCAGGGTGCGATTCACTGTGTATTGTGACACATTCCTCCCGTGACCACCATTAACATTTTCTGTGACTGGTGCCACAGTAGACCTTCTGTCAGTTCGGACCAGACGGGATGGCCTTCGTTGCCCTCGCGCATCGATGAGCCTTGGGCATCCACACCCTGTCGCCGGTTTGTGGTTTGTCCCTCCTCGGACCACTGTCGGTAGGTACTCACCACTGCTGACCGGGAGCACCCCACAAGCCTTGCCGTTTCGGAGATGCTCTGACCCAGTCGTCTGGCCATAACAATTTGGCCCTTGTCAAAGTCGCTCAGGTCTTTACTCCTGCCCATTTCTCCTGCATCTAACATGTCAACGTCAAGAACTGACTGTTCACTTGCTGCCTTATATATCCCACCCCTCGACAGCTGCCATTGTAACAAGATAAGCACTGTTATTCACTTCGCTTGTCAGTGGTCATAATGTTTTGGCTGATCGGAGTGTGTTTATTTAAGAGGTGCGTCTGGTGCAAGGCAGGAATGCAATGGACCCAGCACAGACAGTGGACGGTCACACACAGCGTTTCGTTTTTGTTGTTGTGCTAAGATGGGTGACAGTGTGGGCAGTGAGGAGGTTGCAGAGTGGCTGTGGTGGGAGTCTAGATGGGCCAAGTGTCTGGGGAAGGTCATGCCAAATGTAACACCATGCCAAACAAACAAAAAACGGTGACCTCATCCACTTTCGGAGAAATAATTTTAAAAATGAGTATTTCAGGATGAGATGTGGAGAGTGATGCTGTTGAGAAGGACCTTGTACATGAATCACTGGCAGTTACATCACACCATTAGGAAGCCAAATGACATGTGTGGGAAGGAACTGCAGATGCTGGTTTAAACCAAAGATAGACACAAAATGCTGGAGTAACTCAGCGGGTTATCTCTGGAGAGGGCAGCGCGGTGGCTCAGCGGTAGAGTTGCTGCCTTACAGCGCTTGCAGCACCGGGGACCCGGGTTCGATCCCGACTACAAGTGCTGTCTGTACGGAGTTTGTACGTTCTCCCCGTGACCGCATGGGCTTTCTGAGATCTTCAGGTTTCCTCACACACACCAAAGACGTACAGATTTGCAGGTTAATTGGCTTGGTAGAAATGTAAATTGTTCCTAGTGTGTGTGGGATAGTGTTCGAATGCGGGGATCGCTGGTCGGCGTGGACTCAGTGGGCCTGTTTCCGTGCTGTATCTCTAAACTAAACTAAACTAAGAAAAGGAAATGGGTGACGTTTCAGCTCGAGACCCTTCTTCGGACTGAGAGTCGAGAGAAAGGGAAACAAGAGGTACAGACGGTGAGAAAGAGAGATATAGAACAAATGAATGGGAGATATGCAAAAAAGTAACGATGATAAAGGAAACAGGCCATTGTTAGCTGTGGGGATAGGTGAAAACGAGTTACTCGGTCGACAGTGAAACTAGTACAACGACTAGGGTGGGGGATGTGTAATAAAATAACTGCAGATGCTGGTACAAATGGAAGGTATTTATTTCACAAAATGCTGGAGTAACTCAGCAGGTCAGGCAGCATCTCAGGAGAGAAGGAATGGGTGACGTTTCGGGTCGAGACCCTTCTTCAGATTGATGTCAGGGTGCGGGACAAAGGAAGGATATAGGTGGAGACAGGAAGATAGAGGGAGAACTGGGAAGGGGGAGGGGAAGAGAGGGACAGAGGAACTATCTAAAGTTGGAGAAGTCATTGTTCATACCGCTGGGCTGCAAGCTGCCCAGGCGGAATATGAGGTTCCTCCAATTTCCGGTGGGCCTCACTATGGCACTGGAGGAGGCCCATGACAGAAAGGTCAGACTGGGAGGGGGGAGGGGGAGTTGAAGTGCTCAGCCACCGGGAGATCAGGTTGGTTGAGGCGGACTGAGCGAAGGTGTTGAGCGAAACGATCGCTGAGCCTGCGTTTGGTTTCGGGGTGGGGGAGGGGCGGAGAGAGAGGGGATGCAAGGGTTACTTGACGTTAGAAAAATCAATGTCCATACCGCTGGGGTGTAAGCTGCCCGAGCGAAATATCAGGTGCTCTTGCTCCAATTTGCATGTGGCCTCACTCTGACAATGGAGGAGGCCCAGGACCGAAAATGGACTGTGCACAAGATATTTTTTGTTCCATTGCAAGGGGATTTTAGCACTGTGGGATCCTGGTTCAATTGCTTTGGTAAAATTGTAAATTGGTGCTGGTGTGTGGGACAGTGCTAGTGTGTGGGATGGTCGCTGGTCACGCAGAATCGGTGGGCCGACGAGCTGTGTCTCTAAAGTCTAAAGTAAAGTCTAAAGAACGGATAAGTAGAATTGAATGCTATGAAGAATTGGGAGCAAATATCATTGTGTAAATTTCTCTTACTTCTCAATGACATGAGACTGATAGAGCTGCCACCTCACAGCGCCGGAGACCCCCGTTCGATGCTGACCTCGAGCGCTGCCTGTGTGGAGGTTGCATGTTTTACCCCTCTAACCACGTGAGTTTTCTCCAGGTGCTCCGGGTTTCCTCGCACATCCCAAAGGCATGCGGATTGGTAGGTTAGTTGGCCCTTGTGTAAAATACCCCTGGTGTGCAGGGAGTGGATGCGAAGGTGGGATAACACAGGACCAGTGTGAACGGGTGACTGACGGTCGGCGTGGACCCGGTGGGCCCGTGGGCCTGTTTTCATGCTGTATCTTTCCATCAACTCAATCAAAATGTTGTGTTCTTTACTTGAGACGTCTTATCAGCCCCAAACACTTTTGCAGACTGGGAGGAGGTGAGGGAGCAGACGAGACAATGAGAGCTGGCAGGATAGGTCCAATAATGCCCTGTGGGGCGGCACGGTGGCGCAGCGGTAGAGTTGCTGCCTTACAGCGCTTGCAGCGCCAGAGACCCGGATTCGATCCCGACTACGGGTGCTGTCTGTGCGGAGTTTGTACGTTCTCCCCGCGACCTGCGTGGGTTTTCTCCGAGATCTTCAGTTTCCTCCCACACTCAAAAGAAGTACAGGTCTGTAGGTTAATTGGCTTGGTATCATTGTAAATTGTCCCTAGTGTGTGTGGGATAGTGTTAGCGTGCGGGGATCGCTGATCGGTGCAGACTCGGTGGGCTGAAGGGCCTGTTTCCGCGCTGTATCTCTAAACTAAACTAAACTAAATAATGATAATAATAGGTCCCGGAATAGTTCCAATCTCTGCTGGTCACCGCACACTGTAAACAATCGCAAGCAAACCCGCTGCTGCGGGCCGACATTGAAGACCATTATTGGCAGCTCTTGTGGAGCGCATTGGTTGCAGAATGTGCAGTCTTCACAACAGGGCACACCTTGACTCTTCACACAAGCACAATGGGGTTGACTGGAGTCGTACCAGGCCGATATCCCTTCGACCCTTATTAGTGTTCTGGCCGCTGCTGGCCTGACTGGGTTTGTGAAGAGGCAAATAGCTCTTTTCCTCGGCACTAAAATCTCTCACCTTTGAATGTGAAAAACCTGCGGAATTTACTGTAACATGTAAAATAAACCTGAAGCAGGTCATAGAGTCTTATCATAGAGTCTTACAGGCTGGAAACAGGCCCTTCGGCCCAACCTGTCCACATAGACCAACATGCCCCAGCTACACTAGTCCTACCTGCCTGCGTTTGGCCCATATCCCTCGAAACCAGGGAATCCAGAAATCGGCGGTGCAAAGGGACTTGGGAGTGCTGGTGCAGCCAGGACTCCCAAAAAGTTCATTTGCAAGTCGAATCGGTAGTAAGGAAGGCAAATACAGTGCTAGCATTTATATCAAAGGGATTTTTTCGGAGTCGCTGCCTCAAAAAGGCAGCTAGCATCATCAGAGACCCACACTATCCTGGCCATGCACTCATTTCACCCCTGCCATCGGGAAGAAGGTACAGGAGCCTGAAAACTGTAACGTCCAGGTTCAGGAACAGCTTCTTCCCAACAGCCATCAGGATATTAAACACCACAACCTCAAATAAGCTCTGAACTACAATAGACTATTATTATTATTATTATTATTATTATTATTATTAATATTATTATTATTATTATTATGATTATTATTATTATGATGATTATGATTATTATTATGATTATGATTATTATTATTATTATTGTTGTTGTTGTTGTTGTTGTTGTTTAGTGCGAGGTAAAGCCAGAGGTCCCATAAAGTTCGATTAAAGGTTTGTTTTACTTGCTGACGTTTGTCAGCTTCCCCTCGATCGTCTCCCCCGCCTTCAGTAGAACCTGTTGACTTTCGCTTCTGCCATTTGCAACAAATGCTTCCGGGGGCTGTCTGTACGGAGTTTGTACGTTCTCCCCGTGACCTGCGTGGGTTTTCTCCGAGATCTTCGGTTTCCTCCCACACTTCAAAGACGTACAGGTTTGTAGGTTAATTGGCTTGGTAAATGTAAAAATTGTCCCTAGTGGGTGTAGGATAGTGTTAGTGTGTGGGGATCGCTGGTCGGCGCGGACCCGGTGGGCCGAAAGGGCCTGTTTCCATGCTGTTTCCCTAAACTAAACTAAACTAAAGTATCTCCAAAGAGAGAGAGCAGAAATCATTGGCCGATTTGGCAGAGATCGGGGCCTGCACACACTGGAGCCTTGCAATGGAAAGAAAACTCTGCCAACACTGAGCCAGTTCCACAAGAGCAAATTAGAGTCACGGTTTCAAGTCGATGAGCTTCCATCGATCTGACCGAAGGTCTTGGATCAATGCTTCACTCTGGGAAGGGCGGACTGTTAACAAGCTGGGAAGGAAGCCAGGAAGTATGGCTACAGTTCAGTGGAAACATCGTTGAGGGAGCAGGCTTAGGTGTGGGCCTGGTAAACTCAGAGACTCAGGAGGTTGAGAGTTCTTGGGAGTAAATATCATCATCAACTTGTCCTGGACCTGCCATATTGAAGCTGTGGCCAAGAAAGCACACCAAAGCCTCTACTTTAGTTTAGTTTAGTTTAGTTTAGAGATAAGGAGCGGAAACAGGCCTTTAGGCCCACGGAGTCGACACCGACCAGCGATCCCCGCACATTAACGCTGTCCTACACACACATTAGGGACAATTTTAATTACATTTACACCAAGCCAATTAACCTCCAAACCTGCACGTCTTTGGAGTGTGGGAGGAAACCGAAGTTCTCCTTCGCTGTCCTACACACACACACTAGGGACAATTTTTATCACATTTACACCAAGCCAATTAACCTCCAAACCTGCACGTCTTTGGAGTGTGGGAGGAAACCAAAGTTCTCGGAGTAAACCCACGCAGATCACGGGGAGAACGTACAGAGAAGCACCACGTAATCGGGATCGAACCTGGGTCTCTGGCGCTGTAAGCGCCGTAAGGCAACAACACTACCGCAGTGCCACCGTGCCAGCCCTTAGAAGGCTTACGAAGTTCGGTATGCAACAACTCTATGACCCGAAACGTCACCCATTCCTTCTCTCCCGAGATGCTGCCTGACCTGCTGAGTTACTCCAGCATTTTGTGAATTTTGCAGTTTGCAGCCCGGTGGTATGAACGTCGACTTCTCCAACTTTAGATAGTTCCTCTGTCCCTCTCTTCCCCTCCTCCATCACAGATCTCCCTCTATCTTCCTGTCTCCACCTATATCCTTCCTTTGTCCCGCCCCCCTGACATCAGTCTGAAGAAGGGTCTCGACCCGAAACGTCACCCATTCCTTCTCTCCCGAGATGCTACCTGACCTGCTGAGTTACTCCAGCATTTTGTGAATAACTCTATGACCAGTAGGTTTCAAGAGATCACAGGGAAAATGGTCTGGTGTTCCAGAAAGCAACATACTTGGATTTCTGAAAGATTAGACAGGCCTTAGATTATCTGAGTTTTCTGGATGTGGTCCTTGCAACAAGGAACTAAACCAGTATTCTTGTATAACCATTCAAATCTCATCACATTGAATGGCGGTGCTGGCTCGAAGGGCCGAATGGCCTACTCCTGCACCTATTGTCCATTCTTGTATAACCATTCAAATCTCAACCCCATGTGTAGGAAGGAACTGCAGATGCTGGTTTACACCGAAGATAGACACAAAATGCTGGAGTAACTCAGTGGGATAGGCAGCATCCCTGGAGAAAAGGAGTGGGTGACGTTTCAGGTCAAGACCCTTCTTCAGACTGAAGAAGGATTGTGCAGATTATATGGAAGGAGAGATCGAGAAAATATCCAGCACTCACTGAGTGAAGCAAATGACAGGCAATATCAATCACAATCACACCAGCACAATAATACTTTATTAGCCAAGTATGTTTTGCAACATACGAGGAACTTCATTTGCCATACAGTCAGAACAATAAAAAGCAACAGGACACACAAGATACAGTTTAACATGAACATCCACCACAGTGACTCCTCCACATTCCTCACTGTGATGGAAGGCGAAAAAAGTTCAATCTCTCCCTTCTTTGTCCTCCAGCGGTCGGGGGCCTCGAACCTTCCGTTGACAGGACGATCTTGACTCCCGTAGCCGGCGGCGGGCTTTCCTCATCGGGGCGATCAAGCTCCTGCATCACGGGGGGGGGGGGGGGGGGGAATCTCAGCTCCCCCACGCCGGGCGATCTACCCCGGGTCGGGGCTTGTCAAACCTCGTGCAGCTTTTGGAGTTCCCGACCGGTCTCAACCCCAGACTGCGAGCTCCGCGATGTTAAAGTCCGCAGACCGCGTGGGATCCGGGCAAGGAATCGCACGCTCAGATGGTGAGTCCATGCCCCACAGTGGGGCTCAAAGTCAGTCCCAGGCAAGGCCTCCAGATCCACGATGTTAGGCCGCAGAACGACCGGAGATACGATCCAGAAAACAATCGCATCTCCGGCAAGGTAAGAGATTGAAAAAATGTTTCCCCCGACCCCCCCCCCCACACCCCCCACATAAAACAAACCAGAGAACATTAACACAAACTTTCCAAACACACCAAAAATAACAAAAATAGTTCAAAAACGACAGACAGGCTGTTAAGAGTTAGTTTAACTGGGAACGAACACAAACTGCTTTGAAAGGGAGGGAAGATTAAAACAGGGAGTGCAAAAGAGCAACAACACTTTATACCTTAGACTTTAGAAACACAGCACGGAAACGGGCCCTTCGGCCCACCGAATCAGTGCCGACCAGCGATCATCACGTACACTAGCACTATCCTACACACTGGAGACCATTTACAATGTTTAATGAAGATAATTAACCGACAAACTTGTACATCTTTGGAATGAGGGAAGGAAACCGGAGCCCCCGGAGAAAACTCACGCGGTCATGGGGATGATGTACAAACTCCGTACAGACAGCTCCCGTAGTCGGGATCGAACCCGGGTCTCCGGCGCTGCAAGCGCTGAAAGGCAGTAACTCTACCGCTGCACCACCGTGCCGCCCGTTGTAATCAGCTGTGAGCCAACATCACCACGTTGCTCAGCTTTCAGGCTAATTGTTTATGTCGTCAGCCATTGCTGCGACAAAGGTCCCTGGAACAAATCAATGACAAGGCAAAGCAACTGAGCATTGCTTTAATAATCTCATTAGTGAGAACTCAGTCACAGAACGATTCTGGCACAAATGTATTATCCTTTCAAATTGTGGAGTGTCACAGGGGTCATTTTCCTGAGCTGCTTTAAAAAGTGAAGATTCAGAGCTCGTGCAAAACAATGAATCACCACAGACAGCACAGTAAACAGGCCTCTTGACCGTCAAGGCCGTGCTGGTTCTTTGAAAAATGTCAACCTGCTCCCACCTGATGGTAGAACCATCACCATGTTTGAAAAAACATCCAGACAGGTACATGGATAGGATAGGTTTAGAGGGATACTAGACCAAGTGGACCAGTTGGGACCAAACCTGGCTTGATGCAGCACCCTCTCCTCCACCTTCTCTCCTCCCCTCCCCCCTCCCTCACCCCTCCCTCCTCCTCTCCCCCCCTCCCCCCTCCCTCCTCCCCTCCCCATCCCCCTCCCCCTCCCCCCCACTCCATCCCCCTCAACCTATCCTCCCTCCTCCCCCCTCCGTCCCTAGGAGATAATTTAAACTTAAAAATGTGAATAACTTTTAAAATATAACACCGATTTCAATGAAACTTCTTCCTTTAGCACCAAAGGGACGACGGTGAGTAAGGTGGGCCTAAAATTGTCGCGCTATCGTGTACCGTTTTAGTATATAGATGGACCAAATCTACAGTGTGTATAATTTACATTTTTGCATCTGAGCCTATGTACCTGTGCCGCTGCAGCTAGGATTTTCGTTGTACTGTAGAAGGTTCTCGACCCGAAACGGCGCCCATTCCTTCTCTGCAGAGATGCTGCCTGTCCCGGTGAGTTACTCCAGCATTTTGTGTCTATCTTCGGTTTAAACCAGCATCTGCAGTTCTTTCCCACACATGTTGTCAGCCCTGGCACCACCAACCGCTGAAAATTTGCATTGAACATCATTTTTTAAACTTTGCCGGGATTTAAGATGGGTATGGGGAGTAGGCACGAAACGGGGTACTGATTGAGAATGATCAGCCATGATCACATTGAATGGCGGTGCTGGCTCGAAGGGCCGAATGGCCTCCTCCTGCACCTATTGTCTATTGTCTATTGTCATGGGATTCTACTAGCTGCTGCCTTTTAACCCAGTTTTATTTTTAATAGACAATGGCTGATCATTTTCAATCAGTACCCCGTTCCTGCCCTCTCCCCATACCCCCTGACTCCGCTATCCTTAAGCCTCCACTGCCTTCTGAGGCAGAGAATTCCACAGATTTACAACTCTCTGAATGAAAAAGATTTTCCTCATCTCCGTTCTAATCTGTGCTCCCAGCTCCTTGAACCATTCCCGAATGGAAATAGATTTCCCCATTTACCCCAGATAAACCGGTAGGTCAGGTTAAAGTTTAAAAATGGGATCA
>NC_135962.1:53892237-53982438 GCF_053455715.1 Rhinoraja longicauda
AAAAAGGAACTGCAGATGCTGGTTCATACCAAAGATACTAGAGGAGCAAGATGAAACACCGTCGAAATCGCCTGTACTGAAGTGTAGTACGCAAAGGAGCGTAAAGTCCGCCATTTTAGTAAGCGTAGAAACATAAAAACATAGAAAATAGGTGCAGGAGTAGGCCATTCGGCCCTTCGAGCCTGCACCGCCATTCAATATGATCATGGCTGATCATCCAGCTCAGAAACCTATACCTGCCTTCTCTCCATACCCCCTGATCCCTTTAGCCACAAGGGCCACATCTAACTCCCTCTTAAATATAGCCAATGAACTGGCCTCAACTACCTTCTGTGGCAGAGAATTCCACAGACTCACCACTCTCTGTGTGAAGAAATGTTTTCTCATCTCGGTCCTAAAAGACTTCCCCTTATCCTTAAGCTGTGACCCATGGTTCTGGACTCCCCCAACATCGGGAACAATCTTCCCGCATCTAGCCTCTCCAACCCCTTAAGAATTTTATATGTTTCTATAAGATACAACCTGCCATCCGTTGTGCCTCTCGCAGTGTGATCAGTGTTCCCCCCAACACCATAAAAATGCAGAATATATCTCATCTAACAATTCTCAGATTTTTGTTATTATCCTTTTTAAATGTTTCTGCAAGTTTCTGCCTACTAAAATGGCGCCGTGGCGTACTGCGGTTTTTAGGGTCGAGTGGTCTATCTTGCTCTGCTCAATTATATTTGGTTCATACCGAAGCAGTATGAACGTCAATTTCTCTCACTTCAATAACCCCTGCATTGCCTCTCACACCCGAGTCATCCCACTAGTTCCACTGTTCGCATCCCTGTATCCCTCTCATTACTACCTCTTCCCCAGCCAACAATGGGCCATTATGGGCTCCATCCTTCCTTGCCGACCCTGATTTGCTCTGGCCTTTTCCTACGTCTACTTTCAGTCTGAAGAAGGTGTTCCGACCCGAAATGTCACCCATCTTTTTTCTCCAGAGATGCTGCCTGACCCGTTGAGTAGACAGAGTGGATTGGGAGAGGATGTTTCCACTAGTGGGAGAGTCTAGTACCAGAGGTCATAGCCTCAGAATTAAAGGACGTTCCTCCAGGAAGGAGATGAGGAGGAATTTCTGTGGAGGGTGGTGAATCTGTGGAAATCATTGCCACAGACAGCTGTGGAGGTCAAGTCAATGGTTATAATTAAGACAGAGATAGATAGGTTCTGGATTAGTACGGGTGTCAAGGGTTATGGGGAGAAGGCAGGAGAATGGAGTTGAGAGGGAGAGATAGATCAGCCATGATTGAATGGCAGAGTAGACTTGATGGGCCGAATGGCCAAATTCCGCTCCTATCACTTATGACCTCATGAACATTTTGTGTGTATCTTCGGCTAAGTAATCACAAAATGCTGGAGTAACTCAGCGGGTCAGGCAGCATCTCGGGAGAGAAGGAATGGGTGATGTTTTGGGTCGAGGCCCTTCTTCAGACCGAGTAATGCTGCCTTATCCATCTTGTACAGTGTGCTCCCTCCACCTGCAGTGCTAGCCTTCCTCTGTCAGAGAATGTTTGCTCTGACTCGAAGCCCAGAAGATCCCGGCAGCCTGTTATCACCGCACAGTCAGTCTCAGGGACTTGTTAACGTCCATACAGCAAATATTTCATAGGCTGTAAGTTCAATTACTATCTGATAGTTGGAAGCAATAACAACCCAACCGTTAATGTTTGCTCAAACCATTCTTTCTTTTCTTTTTAAAGTAAAACGCAAGGAGCTGGAGTAACTCAGCAGGTCAGACAGCCCTTGTTTGGCCCATACCCCTCCAGTCATCTATGTACCCGTCCAAATACCCTTTAAATGCTGTTATGCCACCTGAAGGGATGAGGTTCAACCCCTTGATCCTAGATCAACTGGTCAGGCCTCTGTAGGGCTGCCAACTATCTCACTCCCAAATAAGGGACAAGGTGATGTCACCGCCCCGCGCCCCACGTGACCTCACCCAGCCAGTGGCCATGTGCTCCCGCTCCACCAATGGCGGCCGCCCGGGCCGGGAGGCGGGTTGCTGCGCAACCTCCGTAAGGTGGCGCCCGGGCATCCGGGCCAACACTGTCCAGGCCTACACTGTCCAGACCTATAGTGTCCGGGCCTACAGTGTCCGGGCCTACAGTGTCCGGGCCTACAGTGTCCGGGCCTACAGTGTCCGGGCCTACAGTGTCTGGGCCTACAGTGTCCGGGCCTACACTATTTGGGCCTACACTGTCCAGGCCTACACTGTCCAGGCCTACAGTGTCCGAGCCTACACTGTCCAGGCCTACACTATCCGGACCTACACTGTCCGGGCCTACACTGTCCAGGCCTACACTGTCCGGGCCTACACTGTCCAGGCCTACAGTGTCCGGGCCTACAGTGTCCAGGCCTACAGTGTCCGGGCTTACACTATCCAGACCTACACTGTCCAGGCCTACACTGTCCAGGCCTACAGTGTCCAGGCCTACACTGTCCAGGCCTACAGTGTCCAGGCCTACACTGTCCGGGCCTACACTATCTGGACAAGGGCGGTCCCGTACGGGACAATCCAATTTACGGAATGTCCCAGCTAATACGGGACTGTTGGCAACCCTAGCCACAACACAACTATCTACGTGTAGGAAGGAACTGCAGATGCGGGTTTAAACTAAAGATAGACACAGAAAGCTGGGAGCAACTTAGCAGGTCTGGCAGCATCTCTGGAGAAAAGGAACAGGTGACGTTTCGGTCGAGACTGCCTGAAGAAGGGTCGAGTCCCGAAACGTCACCTATTCCTTTTCTACAGAGATGCTGCCTGTCCCGCTGAGTTACTCCAGCTTTGTGCAACTGTGTATCTGCCTGATTAACCACACCCCACATCAACCAAAAGTTCAGGGAATTAACGCTGTGGGGAATTGACACAGCAGAGATGAGGCCTGGTGGCACAGAGACTACAGATGCTGGAAACTTGAGCAAACTTGCTGTAGCCTGGACCAGACCAGCCGTGATCTTAAGAACAGGGGCGGCAGGTTTGTGGGGCCAAGTGGCTGGCTTCTGCACTTATTTCTGCGATCTAACCGGCAACTTTCACCTATATAGTTAGTTAAATATGTTCCATGCCTGCTGAGTGACCATGTTAAGTTCAAGTCCTTATCCATTGAAACACAAGAGATTGCGGATGCTGGAACCTTCAGCTAACAGACAAACTGCAGGAGGAACTCAATGGGTCAAGGCAGCATCTATGGAGGGAACGCACAGGCGACATTTTGGGTTGGGAGCCGGAGCACCCGGGGAAAACCCCACGCAGGTCACGGGGAGAACGTACAAACTCCGTACAGACAAGCACCAGTTGTCAGGATGGAACCCGGGTCTCTGGCGCTGTAAGCGCTGTAAGGCAGCAACTCTGTTGTCCCGGCAACATGGATAATCGGGCTAGGCTCTGGAACCGAGGGGGCCGGAAAATCAGCGGTGGACCCGTCTTCCACAGTATTATTACAAACCTTACAAAAAAATACACTGTACAATAAACGAAGCCAGTTGCTGTTGGTGCCGTTGCCTCTGCTATTAGTGCTGAGTAGACCAAGTGGACTAGTGTGGACCAAACCTCTCCTGCATTGGTGCAGCACCCTCTTATCCCCCCTCACCCCTCCCTCCTCCCTCCCCTTCCCCTACCCCCCACTCTATCCCCCTCAACCCTTATCCTCCCTCCCCCTCCCTCCCTAGGAGATCGATTTCGATTTAGATTTAGATTTAGAGATACAGCGCGGAAACAGGCCCTTCGGCCCACCGAGTCCGCGCCGCCCAGCGATCCCCCCCACATTAACACCATCCTACACCCACTAGGGACATTTTTTTTTTTTTACCTTTGCCCAGTCAATTAACCTACATACCTGTACGTCTTTGGAGTGTGGGAGGAAACCGAAGATCTCGGAGAAAACCCACGCAGGTCACGGGGAGAACGTACAAACTCCGTACAGATGGGCAAGTTGCTTCCTACACAATAATCCTTCCTACACAATAATCCAGAGAACTGAGTTCAACTCCCACCAAGGTATCAGACAAACCTTGAATTTATTGAGCGATTATTTATGTTGACACACATTCAATCATGACATTATCAATTGTCTGTTTTTAGTTTAGTTTAGTTTAGAGATACAGTGCAGAAACAGGCCATTCTGCCCACCGAGTCCGCGCCGACCAGCGATCCCCACACATTGACACTACCCTGAGCACACCAGGGACAATTTACATTTACACCAAGCCAATTAACCTACAAATCCGCACGTCTTTGGACTGTGGGAGGAAACCGAAGATCTCGGAGAAAACCCACGCAGGTCACGGGGAGAACGTACAAACTCCGTACAGATGGCGCCCGTAGTCAGGATCGAACCTGAGTCTCTATTCTCCCAGGGAAGATGGTGAGTAAGGTGGGCATAAAATTGCTGTGCTATCGTGTACTGCTTTGGCTGTAGTTCAGGAACAAACAAACAAACAAACAAACAAACGAGTGTTTTAGTATATAGATGTTACTGCTGCTTATTTTACTGCTGTTGTGTGTGACCCATTTATAGCTTTCTCCATCTTGTTCCTCTCTTCCAGTGTCAGCAACAGCATCCTGTTTAACACCACACAGCATCGATAATGTCTCCCCTTTGGTTAACCCCACCTTTTTTGCGAGACACCCCTTGTCAAAAGAGGAAATTAACAGCGGCGATGATTCTTGCTAACGGGGAGAAGGGGAGACAGATAATGGCTGAAGGAATAGTGCAATTACTCAGGTCCCACGATCTGAAAAGGTTTCTGAGTGGCTCTAAATGAATTCAAGAAACATCCACCCAGCACTTTGTCAGAAAACTACTTAGCCTTTCCAAGTCGTTCGACACATATTACGAATAATGAAAACATGATAATGGTGCTCGAACCTCAATCATCTGCATGTAAATAGGGCAATTTGTGTCAAATCACTGGAATGCCGTGCCATTTGTCAGTATCCATTGTACCTGCTCAACTATCTCACGTCAGCTTCTTCCAGCCAAGTTTAGTTTAGTTTAAAGATACAGCGTGGAAACAGGCCCTTCGGCCCACCAAGTCCTCGCCGATCAGTGATCCCCCCCCTCCCCTGGCATCAGCCTGAAGAAGGGTCTCGACCCGAAACGTCACCCATTCCTTCTCTCCCGAGATGCTGCCTGACCCGCCGAGTTACTCCAGCATTTTGTGATACCTTCAGTCTGAAAAACATCCTCTCTCTGTTTCCTGTTACTTCGCTAACCTTCTTTCCATTGTTCCACAGTCCCATTAATTCCACGGCCTTCAAACTTGTTAACGAGCAGATTATATGGTGCCTTGTCAAATTTTTTTTTTAATCCATATATATATATATATATATATATATATATATATGCCATATCAATGTTATTTCCTCTATCGACCCACTCTGCGATGTTCATAAAACTCCACTATGCTGGTCACGCTTAATTTGTGATGAACAGATCAATCCTGACTTTCTCTGATCAATCCATACCTGTCCAAGTTAATTCTGACAATAGTTTTGAAAAGGCCGTGAATTATTTTGCGGCTCATTAGATGTGTGCTGAGTGGTGTAGTGTGGTGGATGGTGTCCAAGGCATCTTTTACCGATGGACACTCCCTGGCCGAATATTGTACCTCCTCCTGCCCTGAGGCATTTTACACAACAGAGCAGTCTTTACCTTCCGGCCTACCCTCCTTTCCCTCAGCACTTTGGGGCGGTCACGGTGGTGCAGCGGTAGAGTTGCTGCCATAGCACGAATGCAGCGCCGGAGACCCGGGTTCGATCCCGACTATCGGTGCTGTCGTACGGAGTTTGTACGCTTGTACGTTTGTACGGGTGCTGTCTGTACGCACTCTGTACTTGTACGTTCTCCCCGTGACCTATGTGGGTTTTTTTCCGAGATCTTCGGTTTCCTCTCGCACTCCAAAGATGTATGGGTATGTAGGTTAATTGGCTTGGTAAAATGTAAAAATTGGCCCGAGTGGGTGTAGGATAGTGTTAATTTGCGGGTGGGCAGAAAGGGCCTGTTTCCACGCTGTATCACTAAACTAAACTAAACTAAACAAAATAAACATCTCCCGCTTGCAACAACACTGCACCAATAAACTGATTGAGAGAGTCACTGAAAGGAAGCATGCAGGTACAGCAGGCAGTGAAGAAAGCCAATGGAATGTTGGCCTTCATAACAAAAGGAGTTGAGTATAGGAGCAAAGAGGTCCTTCTGCAGTTGTACAGGGCCCTAGTGAGACCTCACCTGGAGTTTTGGTCTCCAAATTTGAGGAAGGATATTCTTGCTATTGAGGGCGTGCAGCGTAGGTTTACTAGGTCTTTCAACATATGACAGTCCCGCCTACAGTCTTTCAACATATGACAGTCCCGCCATTCCCGGAATGGCGGGACTGTCATATGTGGAAAGACTGGAGCGACTAGGCTTGTATACACTGGAATTTAGAAGGATGAGAGGAGATCTTATCGAAACGTATAAGATTATTAAGGGGTTGGACACGTTAGAGGCAGGAAACATGTTCCCAATGTTGGGGGAGTCCAGAACAAGGGGCCACAGTTTAAGAATAAGGGGTAGGCCATTTAGAACTGAGATGAGGAAAAACCTTTTCAGTCAGAGAGTTGTGAATCTGCGGAATTCTCTGCCTCAGAAGGCAGTGGAGGCCAATTCTCTGAATGCATTCAAGAGAGAGCTGGATAGAGCTCTTAAGGATAGCGGAGTCAGGGGGTATGGGGAGAAGGCAGGAACGGGGTACTGATTGAGAATGATCAGCCATGATCACATTGAATGCTGGTGCTGGCTCCAAGAGCCGAATGGCCTCCTCCTGCACCTATTGTCTATTACTCCAGCTTTTTGTGCCTTTCTGGACTGTCCGTTTTGTCGGGCCAACAGAGAGGAGTCCAATGGTTCCCGGAACTGTCCGCTTAGGCAGCCAAGGAGCCGAGCCACCAGCCGGCAAAGCCAGCCTCGGATGTCAACTCCAGCCGGGCCGGACTCCCACAATCCCCAGCTGCAAGGGGCAAATTCCACCCGCCGACCGGCCGTGGATAAACACAAAAAGCTGGAATAACTCAGCGAGTCAGGGAGCATCTCTGGAGAAAAGGATTAGGTGACGTTTTGGGTTGAGACCCTTCTTCAGATCGGCCGCAGAAGTCCCAATGAGGTTGAGATCGGCCTCCTCACCCGGCCTAGTTGCCACATTTTCAGGGAGACGTCTGGGTGGGGATGGATTTCAAGTGCGGCCTCATAATTTCGTCCGAATTTAATGAGGTGCTTCCGTCAGAGGGTAGTTAATCTGTGGAACTCATTGCCACAGAGGGCTGTGGTGGCCAAGTCAGTGGATATTTTTAAGGCAGATGTAGACAAATTCTTGATTAGAACGGGTGTCAAGGGTTATGGGGAGAAGGCAGAAGAATGGCAGTAGGAGGCAGAGATAGATCAACCATGATTGAATGGCGGAGTGGACACGATGGGCCGAATGGCCTGATTCTACTATAACTTGTGAACGTGACCACCGGTTGCCACGACATCGGCAGCGGACCTGTACCTGTTGTTTTCCTGGGCTGCACTGGTATTGGGATGAGGGAACAGGGTCGGAAACTCCCGAGCAGGTCATTGCGGTGCTGGCTCGAAGGGCCAAATGGCCTCCTCCTGCACCTATTTTCTATGAGCACTAAGACGAGTTTGGATGGATAACGGGCAGATCTGACACACGAGGCAGGGCCGAGAAGCGACCTGGTGTTGGTTGCAGTTTGCAAAAGCCTCAGGTGCACAAGCAGATAAAACATTCATTATCAATTCATATCCACTCCGCACTGACACCCAGCTTGCGGACTCTGAATACTCACTGTTGAAATTCTGATTGAGAGTTTTCTGGGTTTCGGCAGACCTCCTGGCTGGGATTCAATTCCGAAATCTGGTTAAACTTTCATGCTTTTTATTATTCCATGATCTACATTATACGTGTGGCTTTGCCTAGAGTGTCCTTCTGTGAATGTCCAAACAAGCGTGCGCTGTGTGAATTGTATCTTTAAATGCAACTGTTTCTCAAGCGCGAGTTTTTTCAGCATGGATTTTTGTTTATGCGCATGAATATTTGTCTTATTCAAAGTGTGTGTGTGTGTGTGTGTGTTTGCACGAGTGTGTGTGTGTTTGCATGTGTGTGCATGTGTGTGTGTGTGTTCGGGTGAGTGTGTGTGTTTGTATGCGTGTGTGTTTGTGCTTGTGTGTGTGTGTGCTGTGTGTTTGCGCGTGAGTGTGTGTGTTTGTATGCGTGTGTGCGTGTGTGTGCTGTGTGTTTGCGCGTGAGTGTGTGTTTGTATGCGTGTGTGCTTGTGTGTGTTTGCGCGTGTGTGTGTTTGTATGCGTGTGTGTTTGTGTGCGTGTGTGTGCTGTGTGTTTGCGTGTGAGTGCGTGTTTGTGTGTGCTGTGTGTTTACGAGTGTGTGTTTGTGTGCGTGTGTGTTTGTGCTTGTGCGTGTGTGTGTTTGCGTGTGTTTGTGTGTGTGTGAGCTGCGTGCTTTAGTTTAGTTTAGTTTTAGAGATACAGAGTGGAAGCCAGGCCCTTTGGCCCACCGAGTACACGCCGACCACGGGTCTACGGGTCATCTGGCCGCCCGGGGCCGGGGTGAGTGACACTCTCTCCCCTTTCCTCTCCCCCCTTCGCCCGCCCCCAGCCCCGGGGGAGACTCCCTGGCTGGCAACGGGTCATCAGTTGGGGGTGGGTTGCCGGGCCCACACGAGAGGTTTGGACCCAACGTCCCCACAGCTCGTCTATATTCACTAAAGTTTAGAAGAATGAGAGGAGGCCTTATTGAAACTGATGGAACTGGACAGATTAGATGCAGGAAGGACGTTTCCGATGATGGGCAAGTCCAGAAGCCGGGGCCTCAGGTTCAGACGGAGATGCTGGTTTCCATCGAAGAGAGCAGGAGTAACTCAGCGGGTCAGGCTGCATCCCTGAGATGCTACCTGTCCCGCTGAGTTACTCCAGCATTTTTGAGTCTAGCCTCAGGATAGGATATAGATAGACCATTTTGAACTGTAGAGAGGAGAAATATCTTCACCGCAAAGTGAACGTGCGGAAGAAAAAGGGTCTCGACCCGAAACGTCACCTTTTCCTTTTCTCCAGAAATGCTGCCTGACCCGCTGAGTGACTCCAGCATTTTGTGTGAATCCTCCACCACAGCGGGTAGTTTGGTTTGGTTTGGTTAAATGTAATTTAAGTTTAGTCTAAGATAGTGTAGTGTAGTGTGGTGTAGTTTAGTATAGTGTAATGTAGTGTAGTTTAGTTTACTTTAGTTTAGGGATACAACATGGAAACAAGTCCTTCAGCCCACAGGCTCCGTCCGCCCGACCAGTGATCACCCCTACACTAGTTCTATCTTACACCTCAGAGACAATTTACAGAGGCCAATTAACTAATTCTGAGGCTATGACCTCTAGTCCTAGGCTCTCCCACTAGTGGAAACATCTATGAACACCAACATACTACATACTTTCCTGCTGTTTTCTTTCATTGAGACTAGTGCTCAAGGACATCCAGGTCTCCCTGTGCCTCCCCTTTTCCCAATCCATTACCATTCACAGTCTTACAAACTGGCCCTTCGGCCCATCTTGCCCATGCCGACCAAGATGCTCCTTCTATGTTTGGCCCACACACTTTTGACCCGTATCTCTTTAAAACTTTCCTATCCGTGTACCTGTCCAAATGCCTTTAAATCTTTTTCCCTTTGCATATCTATGGGCGGCGTGGTGACGTAGGGGCAACACAGTGCCGGAGTCCCGGGTTCGATACCGACCACAGGTGCTGTCTGTACGGAGTTTGTACGTTCTCCCCGTGACAGCGTGGGTTTTGTCCGAGATCTTCGGTTTCCTCCCACACTCCAAAGACATACAGGTTTGTAGGTTAATTGGCTTGGTATAAAATGTAAATTGCCCCAAGTGTGAGCTGGATAGTGTCAGTATGCAGGGATCGCTGGTCGGTGCGGACTCGGTGGGCCGAAGGACCACTGTATCCCTAAACTAATCTATGGACATTTTTAGGCAGGAACTGCAGATTCTGGTTCACACTGAAGATAGACACAAAATGCTGGAGTAACTCAGTGGGACAGGCAGCATCTCTGGAGAGAGGAAATGCTGCCTGTCCCACTGAGTTACTCCAACATTCCGTGTCTATCTTCTATAGAAATGTTTACGTTCCCACCAAACCTACTCTTAAACTCTATTTCCCTCCTCATAAATACTTTGGCCTTTTGCTGACCTCAGGATTTCACATTTTAATACTCTCAACATTAATATTGCACACAGCATCAGCTTCCCATTAATATTATGCCATTCACATTAATGTATCATTGCAATCATATCAGGCACGGCATAATCCCATTAATATCACAGAATCACCATTGTTGCAATCACAGCCAGTATCGCAAATGGCACTACCACATAATATCAGATCACCGCATTAATATCACACTTCACTGCAAATTAATATCACCAGGCCATTAATATTTCATCATCTCATTAAGAGCTCATCGTCAGCACATGAATATTTCACCAATCATCCTTGCGCTACCACAGATGGAGACAGAAACGTGGGAACAGACACAATCACGCTGGTAAATGTCCACAAAACACTCATCGATACAGACACGGGCAAAGGCATACTAGCTCTGAGGAAAGAAAGATGAGAGGGATCTTTCAAAATCACACGGTAGCGCAGCAGTAGAGCTACTGCCTTACAACGCCAGAGTCCAGGGTTCGCTCCCGACTACGGGCGCTGTCTGTAAAGAGTTTGTACGTTCTCCCCGTGACCTGCGCGAGTTTTCTCCAAAATCTTCTGTTTCCTCCCACACTCCAAAGGCGTACTGGTTTGTAGGCTAATTGGCTTGGTATAAGAAAAAATGTGAATTGTCCCCAGTGTGTGTAGAATAGCATTAGTGTGCGGGGATCGCTGGTCGGTGCAGACTCGGTGGGCCGAAGGGCCTGTTTCCACACTGTACCCTAAACCAAACTAAACTAAACAGCAGCTAACTAGTATTTCACTACTGTCTTCAATGATGCATAGGCATTCCAAAAGGTGCATCAAGTGAGGCTGAGACAAGATTAGGACCGAAAACCTCATTCTTCATCATGGCAGCCCAGTGGCACAGCTGGTAGAGCAGCTGCCTCACAGCACCAGAGACCCCCTGTGACCGTGTGGGTTTTCTCTGGGTGCTCCGGTTTCCACCCACACTCCAAAGACGTGCAGGTTTGTAGGTTAGTTGGCTTTGGTAAGAATTGTAAATTGTCCCCAGTATGAAGGATAGTGCTAGTGTGGTCAGTGCAGACTCGGTGGGCTGAAGGGCCTGTTACCTCCCTGTATCCTTAAACTAAACTAAACTAAACTACAGAAGGGCCTAGACCTGAAACGTCACCCATTCCTTCTCTCCAGAGATGCTGCCTGTCCCACTGAGTTACTCCAGTTTTTTGTGTCTGTCTTTAGTTTAGACCAGCATCTGCACTTCTTTCCTACACATTAAACTAAACTAGACCCTCTCTTCGTGCGTTCTTCACTGGGAGCCCTCCTCCCTCTTGCAGCCCCTTCCTTTCGGACTCTCTCCACGCTCTGATTCCCAGTTTTCGAGACGAGCAGGAGATACGGTTGCCAACTGTCCCATATTAGCCAGGACATCCCGTATTTTGGGCTGAATTGGTTTTTCCGGTACGGGACCACCCTTGTCCCGTATTAGGCCCAGACACTGTAGGCCAGGACACTGTAGCCCGGGGGCCGGTGTAGTCCCGGACAGTGTAGGCCTGGGCGCCGCCTAACGGAGGTAGCACAGCAACCCGCCTCCAGGCCCGGGTGGCCGCCGTCGGTGGAGCGGGAGCCAGCCAGCGGCCACGTGGGGCGCGGGGCAGTGACGTCACCTTGTCCCTTATTTGGGAGTGAGATAGTTGGCACCCCTAACAGGAGACGAGCTACGGGCCGATGCCAGGTGGTTCCACTGTAACCATGGTGACGAGCGAGGCCGCAGCCTGCCGGGAGCTTCCCTTCGATCGTTGACTACTTAGGGCAGAGCCATGCTCTTACAATGAGGCCTGAGACCTCTAAAGGTTGAACGGAGAAAGCTCACGGCCTGCTTATGCTCAACTCCTATAAGTCACAAGCATCGGCCCGGTGGTGCAGCGGTAGAGCTGCTGCCTTACAGTGCCAGAGATCTGGGTTCCATCCTGACATTGGGTGCTTGTCTGTGCGGAATTTGTACGTTCTCCACGTGACCTGCGTGGTTTATGTACGAGTGCTCCGGTTTCCTCCCACACTCCAAAAACATCCAGGTTTGTAGTTTAATTGGCTTTGGTAAAATTGTAAACCGTCCCAATTGTGTGTAGGATAGTGTTGGTGTGCAGGGAGCCGGTGGTCGGCACGGACTCGGTGGGCCGAAGGGCCTGTTTCTGCGCTATATCTCCTAATAAAAGTTATACTAGTAATAGTAATTTATTTATTAGCCAAGTATGTTTTGCAACTCACGAGGAATTTGAACTAAACTAAACTAAACTAAACTAAGAATTTAAAGCTGCTCTAAGAGGCAGAGGCGGCCACCTCCCCACTCATTGTGCCTGAGTGAGGAAACCATTCAGGGTCGACACAACCTTAATAATTCCAGTCAATTTGCCTGTCAAGAAATAAATATTCCCGGTGCAGTTTAGATGAAGAATGTGCTTTGACAAAGGGGTGAATGATTAATGGACACGCTTGGATCCTACGTCGCCACTTCTCTGACTGAGCTCTCAGCTCCAAGTGAGGGAGGAAGCAGAGTCTGAGATTTATTATCAGGCCAGAGAGCTTGCCTCTGTCACTCACTAAACCCATAGCGGAAACATTCCCCATGGAACAGGCCGCAGCGGTAGAGTTGCTGCCTTACAGCGCCAGAGACCCAGGTTCGGTCCTGACCACTGTTGCTGTCTGTACAGAGTTTGCACGATGCCCCTGAGACTGCGTGGGTTTTCTCCGAGATCTGCAGATTCCTCCCACACTCCAAAGACGTGCAGGTTTTGTACGTGAAGTGGCTTGGTAGAAAATTGTCCCGAGTGTGTGTAGAGTAGTGTTAATGGGTGGGTCGGCACGGACTCGGTGGGCCGAAGGGCCTGTTTCCGCGCTGTATCTCTAAACTAAACTAAACATAAGCCTTCAAAAGGACAAGAATAACCAATGACTTCCCTCTGCTCTGCGGGGAGATTAGTTGAAGTAAAATCGGCTTTGTAAACCTATTTCATTTATAAATGTTTTGACGTTGCATCGAGTGCTTCAAGCAGTTGTGGCACACGATTAATCTGGAGCCGGATAAAACCGTTAAACTATGAAGGGAAAATGGTGACGGCCGATCACGATGAGGCCACAGACACGAGAGGTCAGTGTGGTCAAAGCCATTCAGGAAATCAATGCATCAGAATTAAATATAGAATCATTAACATTAATGTACAGAAAGAGGCCACTGCATCCATAATGAGCTTCTTAAAGCGGGCTTTAAATGCAGCCTCTCTTTCCGTCCCTCCCCCACCCTGGTCATTGTACTAGTTTCAATGTTGTCCTGGTGATTTTCATTGTCTGTAACTCGTTTTCACCTAGCCCACAACTGACAATGGCCTGTTTTCATCATTATTACTTTTTTGCCTATCTTTCATTCATTTGTTCTATATCTCTCTGTATCACCGTCTATATCTTTTGTTTCACTTTCCCCTGACTCCTCAGTTTGAGGAAGGGTCTGGATCCAAACGTCACTCATTCCTTCCCTCCAGCGATGCTGTCTGACCCGCTGAGTTACTCCACCTTTGTGTGTCTATCTTGGTCTTTAAATAGGAATAGGAAGGCAGAGTATTATCTGAATGGTGTCAAGTTAGGAACAGGGGACGTACAACGAGATCTGGGTGTCCTAGTGCATCAGTCACTGAAAGGAAGCATGCAGGTACAGCAGGCAGTGAAGAAAGCCAATGGAATGTTGGCCCTCCATAACAAGAGGAGTTGAGTATAGGAGCAAATAGGTCCTTCTGCAGTTGTACAGGGCCCTAGTGAGACCACACCTGGAGTACTGTGTGCAGTTTTGGTCTCCAAATTTGAGGAAGGATATTCTTGCTATTGAGGGCTTGCAGCGTAGGTTTACTAGGTTAATTCCCGGAATGGCGAGACTTTCATATGTTGAAAGACTGGAGCGACTAGGCTTGTATACACTGGAATTTAGAAGGATGAGAGGAGATCTTATCGAAACGTGTAAGATTATTAAGGGGTTGGACACGTTAGAGGCAGGAAACATGTTCCCAATGTTAGGGGAGTCCAGAACAAGGGGCCACAGTTTAAGAATAAGGGGTAGGCCATTTAGAACTGAGATGAGGAAAAACTTTTTCAGTCAGAGAGTTGTGAATCTGTGGAATTCTCTACCTCAGAAAGCAGTGGAGGCCAATTCTCTGAATGCATTCAAGAGAGAGCTGGATAGAGCTCAAGGATAGCGGAGTCAGGGGTTATGGGGAGAAGGCAGGAACGGGATACTGATTGAGAATGATCAGCCATGATCACATTGAATGGTGGTGCTGGCTCGAAGGGCCGAATGGCCTCCTCCTGCACCTATTGTCTATTGTCTATTGTAGCAGCATGAAGCGGGCATGGCCCGGATGGTGGGGATCCTTGGATGCCTGGCTTAACAATTCATTTCTCTTCTCTTCTAGATACACAGAATCTCATGCCCAGAGTGGGGGAATCGAGGACCAGAGGACATAGGCTCAAGGTGAAGGGGGAAAGATTTAATAGGAATCTAAGGAGTAACTTTTCACACAAAGGGTGGTGGGTGTATGGGACAAGCTACCAGATGAGGTAGTTGAGGCTGGGACTATCCCAATGTTTAAGAAACAGTTAGACGGGTACAATGTATAGGACAGGTTTGGAGGAATATAGACCAAGAGCAGGCAAGTGGGACTAGTGTAGCTGGGACATGTTGGCCGGAGTGGACAAGTTGGGCCGAAGGGCCTGTTTCCACACTGTATCACTCTATGGCTCCATGACTCTCCTTATCTTATTTATCTTCATCCCATCTCTTCCCCCCCCCCCCCCCCCATCTTTGTCCCCCCTTCTGCCAATCCAACCCCTCCCCCTCACTTGTATCCACCTGGGCTTTTCCTAGGGCTTTCTCTCTTCCATCTTCCATCCCCCACTGCAATCAGTCTGAAGATGGGTCCCGATCTGAAACGTCACCGACCCCATGTTCTCCAGAGAGGCTGCCTGGCCTACTGAGTTGCCAGCGCTTGTGTCTTTCTTTTTTAACAGTACATGTCAATATTGATAGAATGGGAACCAAGCTTTCGTGGTTGGCATGAACATTAGCGGCTCCATCAAAGCACGACAGCTTGGCATTGTGAGCACATTGGGCATTGCTGACCAAAGCCAGAGCACAACAGGATCACCAGGAGACAGAAAGCTGGAGTAACTCAGCGGCTCAGACAGCATCTCTGACGTTTCGGGTCGACACCCTTCGTCAGACCCGTCACCCATTCCTTCTCTCCAGAGATGCTGTCTGACCCGCTAAGTTACTCCAGCTTTTTTGTCATCATCTTTGGTTTAAACCGGCATCCACAGTTCCTGCCCACATGCCACCAGGGTGGATTTCAGCACCTTGGACAGTGTGTGGAGTCCCAGTGCTGGCTATGAATGAACTGAATGAAGGTTGGGGCTGTAGATCAACACGTCCTCCCCCAGATACAAACACCCGACTGCTGGTCACTCTGCAGGGACAACAACTTGGGAGATCACTGGACTGAAGTTGCCGACTGAGGGGAAGGCGACAACGAGGCATACAATCAGTAAAAGGGCGGCACGGTGGCGCAGTGGTAGTGTTCCTGCCTTACAGCGAATGCAGCACCGGAAACTCGGGTTCGATCCCGACTACAGGTCTGTACGGAGTTTGTACGTTCTCCCCGTGACCTGCGTGGGTTTTCTCCGAGATCTTCGGTTTCCTCCCACACTCCAAAGACGTACAGGTTTGTAGGTTAATTGACTGGGTAAATGTAAAAATTGTCCCTAGTCTGTGTAGGATAGTGTAAATGTGCGGGGATCGTTGGGCGGCGCGGACACGGTGGGCCGAAGGGCCAGTTTCCGCGCTGTATCTCTAAATCTAAAAAATAAAAAAATAATTAAAAAAAGAATCAGGACAGTGAAATTAGTCGTAGAACCAGGGTGGGGGAGGAATGGGGAGAGAGGGGGAAAGCAAGGGTTATTTGAAGTTAGAGAAATCAATATTTATACCGCTGGGGTGTAAGCTGCCCAAGCGAAATATGAGGTGCCGTTCCTCCAATTTGCGTTGGGCCTCACACTGACAGTGGAGGAGGCACAGGACAGAAATGTCAAGGTGGGAATGGGAGGGTTTAGTCTGGAAGACCCTCTAAGAAGAGTCAACAGTGCAAAGCACATCCAGCTTTTGTGCTCTTTAAGCATTAATGATAGCAGCAGGTGATTAAATAGTGTCAACAGTTACAATGACATAGTGTGCTTCAGCATTTTGCGTGGAGGCAAGCGGTTTCATGGAATGACACATTTACTTTAGGGGCACATCTCAACTGACAAGAACATCTGGGCCCTAAAGAAGGGTCTCGCCCCAAAGCGTCACCCATTCCCTCTCTCCAGAGACGCTGCCTGTCCCGCTGAGATACCCCAGCATTTTGTGTCTACCTTCAGTGTAAACCAGCATCTGCAGTTCCTTCCGACACTTCTCCAAACACCTTTGTCAATAATGTTAACATCCTTCATCCATCCCCCTGCATTGAGGGATGGATCCCTCTGCAGACAGCGGTGTTAATTGAGGAACATTTTTATCACAGGGGGCGGTTTAGAGTCAGCAACGTGCTGCCTGAAAAGGTGGTGGGGGCAGCTGGTCTCACTGCTTTTAAGAAGCATCTTGACTAGTTTAGGGATACAGCGTGGAAACAGGCCCTTCGGCCCACCGAGTCCGCGCCGACCAGCGATCCCCCGCACAGTAACAACATCCCACACACTCTAGGGACAATTTACAATTATACCAAGCCAATTAAGCTACAAACCTGTACGTGCTTGGAGTGTGGGAGGAAACAGGATCGCACAGAGGAAACCTACAGGGTAACGGGGAGAGCGTACAAACTCCGCACAGACAGCATTCGCAGTCAGGATCAAACCCGGTTCTCTGGCGCTGTAAGGCATCAATCCTACCGCTGTGGCACCGTGCCGCCCACCTTTGGGACACCCGGGCATAAGGTGGGTAAAGGGGGGGGGGGGGAACATACATCAGCCATGATTGAATGGCAGAGTAGACTACGTACCATGTATCATGCAGAATCATGTATAGTCTTTCCACTGACTGGATAGCACGCAACACAAGCTTTTCATTGTACCTCGGTACACAGTGTTTCATTTAGTTTGGCTTAGACAATAGGTGCAGGAGTAGGCCATTCGGCCCTTCAAGCCAGCACCTCCATTCAATGTGATCATGGCTGATCGTTCCTGCCTTCTCCCCATACCCCCTGACTCTGCTATCAATAAGAGCTCTATCTAGCTCTCTCTTGAATTCATTCAGAGAATTGGCCAGGGAAGATCATTATTTTACATGCAATCCAATCAACATCAGACAGTACTACACATAAATACAATCATGTCAAACTCAAGTACAAAAGGTAGAGCGAAGGGAACCGGCTCCTCGACCCACCAAGTCTGCACCAACCAGTGTTCCCCCTACCGCTGCGCCACCGTGCCATCCTGAGATACGTCTTAGATAAGCATCTCAGATAGACAATATAACAATAGACAATAGGTGCAGGAGTAGGCCATTCGGCCCTTCGAGCCAGCACCACCATTCAATGTGATCATGGCTGATCATTCTCAATCAGTACCCCGTTCCTGCCTTCTTCACATACCCCCTGACTCCACTATCCAGCTCTCTCTTGAATGCATTCAGAGAATTGGCCTCCACTGCCTTCTGAGGCAGAGAATTCCACAGATTCACAACCCTCTGACTGAAAAAGTTTTTCCTCATCTCCGTTCTAAATGGCCTACCCCTTATTCATGTGTTCAAACGGGCCTACCCCGTTTCTGGTCATGTGTACCGAGGTACAATGAAAAGCTTTCGTTGCATGGTATCCAGTCAGCGGAAAGACTAGGCATGATTGTTTTGGTTGCTTCAGCTGCCTGATAACAGCTTGGAAGAAACTGTCCCGGAATCTGGACGAAACTGTCATTGGATCCGGAATCTGGAGCTTCCTTGCAGCTGGGAAGGTTGAAAGGGGCCACTCTCTGGAATTTCCGAGCTGCCCAGGCAGTGAGGAGGAGGGGTGTGTTCAGAGAGTGTGGGGAGTGGAAGCTGTCAACCGTGTCACTGGCCGCAGCAGTCTAGTGACGGGGCCGATCCCACGGGGAGCCTCGAACTGCTGTGCCTGAAGGACCCCTCAATCTATAAACAGCTGCCGCAGATCCTATATACACGATTAAACTTCCATCCCTTAAAATGCAGCCATTCGGAAATGTTACATTTTATTTTGTAGTTAAAATTCAGAATTCTGAAAATTAATTTGCCAGGTGGCAGAACTTTAAGAGTGGAGGAATGAATTTTTAAACTGTAAGTTTGTTGGTGTTTAAGGATGTTTTATTCTCAAACCACGTTTGAGGTGGCTCGTGGTATTTTCTTGACCGGACTAACTGTGTTTCCAGAGAAATATGCGGCACGGTGGAACTGCTGCCTTACAGCGCCAGAGACCCGGGTTCGATCCTGATTACTGGTGCTTGTCTGTATGGAGTTTGTACGTTCTCTCGTGACCTGCGTGGGTTTTCGCCAGGTGCTCAGGTTTGCTCCGTACAGACAGCGCTTGCAAGACCTAGGTTAATTGGCTTGGTAAAATTGTCAATTGTCCCTAGTGTGTGTAATGTTCCCGATGTTGGGGGAGTCCAGAACCAGGGGTAACGGTTTAAGAATAAGGGGGAGGCCATATAGGACTGAGATGAGGAAAAACTTTTTCACCCAGAGAGTTGTGAATCTGTGGAATTCTCTGCCACTGAAGGCAGTGGAGGCCAATTCACTGGACGTTTTCAAGAGATTTAGTTCTTAGGGCTAAGGGAATCAAGGGACATGGGGAAAAAGCCAGAACGGGGGGTACTGATTTTGGATGATCAGCCATGATCATATTGACTGGTGGTGCTGGCTCGAAGGGCCTACTCCTGCACCTATTTTCTATGTTTCTATGTAGGATAATGTGCGGGGATCGTTGGTCTGCACGGACTCGGTGGGTTGAAGGGCCTGTTTCCACGCTGCATCTCAAAGCTAAACTAAATTAAAATATATAAACTGTACATAAAGAGAGAACCAGTGAGGGGAGGTTATACGTTAGTGCTGCATTTGGGAGATGCTTTCTTCCTTGGTGGAAGGGCCACCATTACTTTATTTAGACTTTAGACTTTAGAGATACAGCGCGGAAACGGGCCCTTCGGCCCACCAAGTCCGCACCGACCAGCGATCACCTCAGACACTAGCACTATCCTACACACCTGGGACAATTTACAATTTGTTTTACCAAAGCCAATTAACCTTCAAACCTGTACGTCTTTGGAGTGTGGGAGGAGACCGGAGCACCCGGAGAAAGCCCGCGCAGGTCACGGGGAGAGCGTACAAACTCTGTACAGACAGCCCCCGAAGTTAGGATTGAACCCGGGTCTCTGGCGCCACTGTGAGGAAGCAGCTCTACCATGTTGCTGCGCCACCGGGAATGGGAATGGGAATTCCAACGGGGATTTTTTTCAGTAGGGAACTTCCCAGACTGCGGAGAATAGAGAAAGTCTGACAACTTGCTATAAAAGGCAACACGGAAACGACGGGCAGAGTGGCCTCCTCCACTGCTGTTTCTTCCTCTATTCCAGATCAGGCAGTGAGTGGAGAAGGAAAGAGCATTGACATGTCAGGCACACCCCTTCCAACAAAATTGCAGAGAACCAGAACTTTAAACTTTTAATCTCAATTAGTGACAAGCTCCTTGTCACTTGGCTGAACCTTCCTTTCCCGTGTTAAGGCCAGATGATATAATTTTGTTTTCACTTGTCCCACTTGTCTGACAGCTCTATAATTTGTCAAGAACAACCATTTCTGCGTTAATGCGGGAGGCAAGCAGTTTGGTATCCAGCATGGTGGCGCAGCAGTAGAGTCGCTGCCCCACGGCGCCAGAGACCCGGGTTCGATCGTGACCGCGGGCGCTGTCTGTACGGAGTCTGTACGTTCTCCCCATGACCTGCGTGGGTTTTCTCCGGGATCTCTAGTTTCCCTCCACACTCCAAAGACATATAGGTTTGTTGGTTAATGGTAAAAAATTTAAAATTGCGTTAGTGTTCGGGGATCGTTGTTCCGTGCCGACTCGGTGGGCCGAAGGGCCTGTTTCCACGGTGTAACTTTAAACTGAACTTAAGAAGGTCTCCTCCATCTCCTGCATCCCACAGCCTAAGAGCAATTGCTTGCAAACGCCCTCCACCCGGCCTATTGACCCTCCAATGTAGAGTGCGGCAAGGCTAGTGGTACTTCATGTGGCCAGTCGTCATGCTACGGAGATGGGGATGAGACAGTCATCACCATTCATCTGGTGAGGCAGAGGTAACCGAGCATTCTTTAAGGGAAAATCATCATTAACAATGGCGAATCCTCTATCTTAGTTGATGCCCACTGACTTTGCTTTAACTTTAGACTTTACTTTGGAGATACAGCGCGAAAACAGGCCCTTCAACCCACCGAGTCCACGCCGACCAGCCATGGCTGGTCAATGTCCAGTGTACAATCTCCTCGTACACTAACTAGCACTGTGCGGGGAAAATAGGGACATGGATGACGTGCAGGCAGAGGAGTACGGAGTTTGTATGTTCTCCCCGTGGTTTCTCTCCAGTTCCCTCCCGCACTCCAAAGACGTACAGGTTTGTGCGGGAGTCAGGGGTTATGGGGAGAAGGCAGGAGAATGGGGTTGGGGGGGGGAAGATGTTGGCTTTCTGCTGACTGGGTAGTAGCTTTTTGCTGTACCTAGGCACACGTGACAATTGTGATATCATGAGAGGTAGAGTCATAGAGGGGAGATACATTTCCTCCCGGTGGATGCAACAAGGACTACAAACCATCATGGCTGCCAGCAAAAGACTACAAAACCCATAGTCAGCAGGGCTGCCTGCCCTGCTGTCACTGATTGCTGCTGACACTGATTGCTGCTGACACTGATTGCTGCTGACACTGATTGCTGCTGACACTGATTGCTGCCCAGCTGAACCAGATGAGCTGATTGCCTCAGTGAGAGAGCTAAAAGGGAAGGGGAGCAGTGTATTTAAAAAGAGAGACAACGACTGGAGCAGACAGGGAGAGAAGCAGTGTTTGAGTTATATTTTGTAAGAAGGCAGCAAGCTACAGTTTTGATTTAATTACCTGTTTTGGTTTTGTGTACCTGTCTGCAAACAATTAAGTTTACCTGTTTTTGGAAAAGACTAAATATATGGAATTTATGTTTGAAAACAAGAACTTTTCTGTCTTCATTTCCGGCACCCACACCTCCCAACCTTCAAGAGAAAAGCTCCTGACCTCTCAAGACATCACACAATAAACTAAACTGAACTGAACTGAGAGATAGATCAGCCAGGATTAAATGGCAGAAGAGACTTGATGGGCCAAATGGTCTAATTCTGCTCCGATCACTTATGAGGTTATCTTCAACATCATCATGTTTGCCTCGGATAGTGTGGCCAAAGCGTCTGTCCACTTATTCACATGACGTAGAAGTGACTCTAATGTCACCATTTGTTGTCCATCCCTGATCGCCTGTGAACAACTGCGAAGTAATTGAAAACTTTAGACTTTCGAGATACAGCACGGAAACGGGCCCTTCGGCCCACCGAGTCCGTGCCGACCAGCGATCCAGCACACCCATGCTGTTCCACACACACTAGGGACAATTTAAAATTTTACCCAATCCAATTAACCTACAAACCTGTACGTCTTTGGAGTGTGGGAGGAAACCGGAACACCCGGAGAAATCCCACATGTTCACGGGGACAAACGTACAAACTCCATTCAGACAGCACCCTTCGTCAGGATGGAACCCATGTACGTGGTGCTGTAAAGCAGCAACTCTCCCGCTTCAGCGCCGTGCCGCCCAGAGCTCTCAGCTATTTTTTGGTGTATGCAGAGTGAGTTGAATTGGTTGAACAGTCAATGCAAAGATTCCAGCGTCTGCAGTTCCGAGGGTCTACACTGTAGAGACTGGAGTCAGACCGCGTTGAAAGGAAGTTAGCTAATCAATGATTTGTCACAAAGCTGGAATCGTCTTTGAACTTGCTTCTTCAAGTGTTCTTCAACAGGCAAACTAATCATTTTGCTGCTCCACTGCATGCAGGCTGACACAGGGAGATCAATGATTGGCTGACGAGGCTACTTGGCGTGAAACCTTCACACAAGCACAGTGTGAACTGCGGCCCTGATTCTGATGCCGATTCATGGGTTGGCAAAGATGAAAAAGACGTAGCAGGCTGAATTTAATGTGGGGGAAAAGGTCCACATGATTCAAAAAGCAGTGTAGGAGCCATTTGTGTTGGTGCTGGCTGACATTAGCATATCATATTATTTTGTCTAGATATATCTTGCCGCATTATTCTCGACACTTGGGGGCTGTCGTTAGATAAATACATATATGGGCATAACGGACTGGGAGGAGCCATCACAAGGTGGTATATCTGGGAATAGGAGGAGTTAAACACGGGGAGCTGCCAGAGGATACAGTTCTTACCAGACCTGCAACGAGAGGTGGGGAATAGAGCAGACTTTAGATGGGGGGAGGGGGGGGGGGAACAGAGCAGCCAGCTACGACGTGTATGCAAAATAAGTACAGCCTGGTATGTTCATCTTCATGTTTGTTCAACTACTTCAATAAACAACTAATTCAACAGGAAAAAGTCTGGAAAATCTCTCTGTTGGGTTTGCATCAACATCAGTCTGCCTCACTGTGTGGTAATGGCAATTAGAAAGGAATTTATTGGAAAAGACTGAAGTTGCCATTACAAGCAGAGTTTTTTTAAGAGTGAGCGATCGAAACATTTTGGTGCTTAATGAGGCCTGGGATTCCTCGTACATAAGTTCACAAGTTCCAGGAGCAGAATTAGGCCATTCGGCCCATCAAGTCTACTCCGCCATTCCATCATGGCTGATCTATCTCTCCCTCCTAACCCCATTCTCCTGCCTGCTCCCCATAAACCCCTGACACCCGTACTAATCAATCTCCGCTTTAAAAATACCCCAATGACAGCCTCCACAGCCATCCGTGGCAATGAATTCCACAGATTCACCACCCTCTGACTAAAGAAATCCCTTCACATCTCCTTTCTAATGGTACGTCCTTTTATTCTGAGGCCGTGCCCTCTAATTCCAGGAAGGATATTAAAAGTCCTTGTTTCGACATGAAAATAGGATTGGTATAAATGGGTGCTTAATGGTCAGCATGATCATTGGGCTGAAGGGCCAGTTGTGTGAAGAGAGTAAAGCGGGGGGGGGGGGGGGGGTGAGGAAGGCACCAGGACGGGGAAGGGGGGCAGGGGACGGGGAAGGATGTTAAAAGTGTGAAGCCAGGATGGTGAGGGGAGGAGAGCCAAGGTGAAACATCAGCTGTGAACTCTAGTGAATGGAACTGAATGGGGTTGTCTTTGAACACGAGAAATATTCTCACGTACAACTCTTGTAGACTCACTGGCTTCGGTAAAATTGTAAATTGTCCCTGGTGTGTGTGGGACAGTGTTAGTGTGTGGGGATCGCTGGTCGGTGTGGACTCAGTGGGCCGAAGGGCCTGTTTCCGCGCTGTAGCTCTAAACTAAACTAGATAACTACACCGCTCTTGAAGATGCCACGCTGATTATTGATATTGTCTTAGTGTTAATTTTTGCAGTCCTTATTTCCATTTGTAATGGAACGTTAGTGAACAAATAATCTCCACTTGTTTAGGAATTGCTTCAAACTGCAATAAGCAAGGAACAGCAAACTACATGTGGTGCTTATAATAACATAATATAATAAATGATGTCATCCATCATTACATGTTCTGACCACGTGACATCCAGAAAACCCATGTATAACTCACCGACTCACGGACTGTGTTACCAGTTAGATAAAGTTCTGTGTGGACGACGTTGTTCCCTGAGGAGGCTGTCCACTGGTTTCCCCAACAACAAGCCCTGGGTCACCAGTGATGTGAAGGCCCGTCTCAACCAGAAGAGGAGGGCCTTCAGGAATGGTGACAGGGAGGAGGTGAAACGTGTGCAGAAAGATCTGATGGCGTGACTGAGACAGGGCAAGGACGACCGCAGGAGGAAACTGGAGCTGGATCTTCAGCAGGACAGCACGAGGGATGCGTGGAGCGGTGCGAAGAGCTATAAGAAGACCAGTGGCTGGGGGAGGGAAAGCCATCAGGACTGGGCCAACGAGCTGAACCTGTTTTTTAAACAGATTTGATGGAGGGGCTTCGGCCCTCACTCCCCCCGCTCCCCGACAGACTCTCCCCCTCAATCCCCCTGGTCCACTTCCTCTGCCCTGTCTTTGCCGCGCCTGACCATCAAGGCTGAGCAGGTGAGGATGGAGCTGAGCAGACCCCGCCCAGGCAAAGCCGCGGGTGCCGATGGTGTCAGCTCTAGGGAACTCAAGGCGTGTGCCAGCCAGTTGTGCGGATTACTCCAGCATATCTTCAACCTGAGCCTGAGCCTGGAGAGGGTTCCTGTGATGTGGACGACATCCTGCCTGGTTCCTGTACCAAAGAGGATGTACCCCAGCCCCTCCAATGACTACAGGCCAGTGGTGCTGACTTCAAACGTCATGAAGTCCCTTGGGAGGCTGGTGCCCACTCACCTGCGACCCCTGGTTAAACGCTACCTGGGCCCCCTGCAGTTCGCTTACTAAACTAAGATGGGGGTTGAGGACGCCATCGTCCACCTGCTCCATCGTTCCAATGCTCACCTGGATAAGCTGGGAAGTACTGCGAGAGTCATGTTTTTTTACTTCTCCATTGCTTTTAACACCATCCGGCCTGCACTGCTAGGGAGCAAACTGACGAAGATGTGGGTGGATGCTCCATTGGTGTCCTGGATCACCAACTACCTGACTGGACGACCACAGTATGTCAGGCTACAGACCTGTCTCTCGGACATGGTGGTGAGCCACACAGGGGCCCCACAGGGGGCGGTCCTCTCTCCCTTCCTGTTCACCATCTACACCTCGGACTTCAGATACAACTCAGACTCCTGCCGCCTGCAGAAGATTTCTGATGACTCTGCAATTGTGGGCTGCACCAGTGAGGGGAGGGAAGCTGAGTACAGAGGTGTAGTCAACGACTTTGTTGAGTGCTATGGGCTGAATCACCTGCAGCTCAACACCGACAAGACTAAGGAGTTAGTGGTGGACTTCAGGAGGAGAGGAACACGATCTCCATCAATGGTGTGGATGTGCAGTTTATCAAGGAGTACAAATACCTTGGAGTTTACCTGGACAGTAAACCGGACTGGTCCGAGAACGCTGAAGTATTGTACAAGAAGGGACGTACTTTTTGAGAAGGCTCTGTTCCTTCATGGCCCGCAGTAAGATGCTACAGATGTTCTACCAATCGGTGGTAGCCAGTGCCATCTCCGCTGTCGTGTGCTGGGGCAGCAGAATTAACAAGCTCAACAGGAAGGCTGGCTCTATCCTGGGGGCAGAGTTGGATTCATGGGAGGTGGGCTTGGAGGGGAGGATGCTCCTCAAACTGTGGAGCATCTTGGACAATACAGCTCACCCCCTCCATGACACACTGGTCAACCTGAGGAGCACCTTCAGCAACAGACCGGTCCCACCAGGATGCAGCACAGAACGCCACAGGAGATCCTTCTTCCCTGTGGTTATCAGACTGTACAACTCCCCCCCCCCCCACCCCCCCTTCTGTCGTGGGGTAGACCGAGACTGACTCCCCTCCCCCTCCCACCCCCCCACCCCCCCTTCTGTCGTGGGGTAGACCGAGACTGACTCCCCTCCCACTCCCACCCCCACTCCCCAATCTTTGCACATCCCAAATCCTGGACTTTCCACTTGTTGCTTTAATTTCACGTTTCATGGATCTTGTGTTTTATGACTGTTGGCAGATCAATTTCCCTCATGGGATAAATAAAGTTCAATCGTATCACATCGTATAAAGAGACTACGTCAGAAAATAACAATGTGAAGACGTTAGCAGGTGTTGACTCTAAACCTGCTCTTACATCGAATAAGATTTGAGTTTTTTTTGGTTCTGGAGATGAAGTGCGGAAACAGGCCCTAATCCGCACCGACCAGCGATCCCCACACATCAACACTAGCCTACGCACTCTGGGGACAATTCTTTACCAAGCCAATTAACTTACATCTTTGGAGTGTGGGAGGAAACCAAAGATCTCGGCGAAAACCCACAAGGTCACGGGGAGAACGTACAAACTCCGTACAGACGGCGCCCGTGGTCGGGATTGAACCCGGGTCTCTGGCGCTGTAAGCGCTGCGAGGCAGCAACTCTACCGCCGCCCCACCGTGACGCCCCATTGATCTTGATCTTGACCTCAACTCCATCTCCCTCTCCCTCTCCCTCTCTTCGCATGACCGAATAGCAATATTCCATCTATCCCTGCCGTGAATATATTCAGTGACTCAGTCTCTTTTGCTAAAGAAAAGAATACCAAAGCATCATGAGTCTCCTCGTCTCCCCATTGAATGGATTAGAATGGATTAGCATGGAAATAGGCCCTTCGGCCCAACTTTCCCATGCCGATCAAGATACCCCTTCTACACGAGATCCACCTGCCCGCGTTTGTTACTTTTGGACTTTAGACTTCAGAGATACAGCATGGAAACAGGCCCTGTGGCCCACCGAGTCTACGCCGACCAGCGATCACCCCGTACACGAGCATCTTTCCTACACTCTAGCGATAATTTACAATTTTACTGGAGCCAATTAGCCTGAAAACCTGTACGTCCTGTGAGTGTGGGAGGAAACCGGAGCTCCCTCTACCCGGTCACAGGGAGAACGTACAAACTCTGTACAAACAACACCCCTAGTCAGGATCGCACCCGGGTCTCTGGCGCTATAAGGCAGCACTTCTACCGTGCCACAGTAAATGACACTATATTCCCTGGGAGCTGGCTGCATCCCAGGATCAAAAGAACAAACCACTCGAGGAACTCACTAACGGCATCTGTGGAGGGAAATAGGCATTCAACGTTTCAGGCAGGAACCTTACATCAGGATGGGTGATTGGGGTGGGTGAGGACCAAGGGGACTCTGTCCCTGTTCTGACTGGGGGGGGGGGGGGGGGGGAAGCTGGCTCCGTAAATGGAGGAGATGTGCCCAAGGGCCCCACGGTGGAGATGCGGGCAAGAGCCCCACGGCAGAGATGAAGGCGAGAGCTCTACGGCAGGGATGCTGGCAAGGGCTCTACGGCGGAGATGCTGGAGCGGACCCCACGGCGGAGATGCTGGAGAGGGCCCACGGCAGAGATGCAGGTGAGGCCCCCACGGAGGAGATGCTAGCAGGGGCCCCAAGGTGGAGATGCTGGCAGGGACCCCACGACGGAGATGTTGGGGCGGGCCCCCACGACGGAGATGCTGGCAGGGGCCCCATGGCAGAGATGCTGGCAGGGTCCCCACGGCGGAGATGCTGGCAGAGGCCCCACGGCGGAGATGCAGGCCGAGGCTCCATGTCGGATGTTGACTGTAGTAATTAAATGCAGGACGCAGGGAAACCAAGATTGAGGTAATAATATCTTAATGGGAAAATCTAGCTCTGCTCAGCAAAACTAAAACCTTCTACCAACCGCAGGCAGCTGTTCCTCAGCATTGCCCAGAGACCCATTGTCACAGAATTTCAATCCGTCAGGTATTTGCTCTATTTGTCTAATTTAAATGCTGATAGAAAACTTTCCATAGACATCAATTATTCATCAGTTTTGCCTGTTGAGTGAAAACAATACATTTCGCGTTAACAAATTGGTACAATAATTATTCATAGCTACTTTATTCTCTGGCCTATCGCTCCTCTCCCTATTAAAATACTGTTTAAACAATCTGGTCATGACTTCAGGAGTACGCAGCTGGGAATATATTTTACAAACATGCAGGTGAATTCGTCACCAGTAAAAGTTATTCGAGAACGCTGTTTTGGCGGCACGGTGGCGCAGCGGTAGAGTTGCTGCCTTACAGCGCCAGAGACCCGGCTTCCAATATGACCACGGGTGCTTGTCTGTACGGAGTTTGTACGTTCTCCCCGTCACCTGCGTGGGTTTTCTCCGAGATCTTCGGTTTCCTCCCATAGTCCAAAGACGTGCAGATTTGTAGGTTAATTGGCTTGGTGTAAATGTAACTTGTCCCTGGTGTGCTCAGGGTAGTGTCAATGTGTGGGGATCGCTGGTCGGCACGGACTCGGTGGGCAGAATGGCCTGTTTCTGCGCTGTATCTCTAAACTAAACTAAACTAAAAACAGACAATTGATAATGTCATGATCGAATGTGTGGCAACATAAATAATTGCTCAATAAATTCAAGGTTTGTCTGGTGCCTTGGTGGGAGTTGAACTCAGTTCTCTGGATTATTGTGTTGGAAGGAATTACAGATGCTAGTTTAAACCGAAGACAGATACAAGAAGCTGGAGTAACTCAGTGGGACTGGCAGCATCTCTGGAGAGAAAGAAAGGGGTGACGTTTCTGGTCGAGACCCTTCTTCAGACTGAGAGTCGGGGGAAAGGAAACGAGAGATTATAGATGGTGATGTGGAGAGATACAGAACAAATGAATGAAAGATGTGCAAAAAAATAACAATGATAAAGGAAACAGGCCATTGTTAGCCGTGGGCTGGGTGAAAACGAGTTACAGACAACGAGACTCAACAAGTCACCTGGGCCTACCTGATCTCGCAGAACACTTTAATTCCTCTTCCCATTCTCACGCTGACCTTTTTGCCCTGGGCCTCTTCCATTGTCAGAGTGAAGCCAAACACAAATTGGAGGAACAGAACCTCATATTTCGCCTGGGCAGCGTACAACACAGCGGTATGAATATTGATTTCTCTAACTTCAAGTAACCCTTGCTTTCCCTCTCTCTCCACCCCTCCCCCACCCAAGTCGTGTTGAATCTCATTGTCTGTGACTCATTTTCACCTAGCCCACGGCGAACGATGGCCTGTTTCCTTAATCATCATTACTTTTATGCATATCTTTCATTGATCTATATACTAAAACTCCCGTCTGTTTGTTTGTTTGTTCCTGTACTACAGCCAAAACGGTACACGATAGCACCACAATTTTAGGCCCACCTTACTCACCGTCGTCCCATTGGTGCTAATGGAAGAAGTTTCATTGAAATCAGTTATATTTTTAAAGTTACTCACATTTTAAAGTTTAAATCCATCTCCTAGGGAGGGAGGGATGGAGGGAGGGGGGAGGGGAGAGGATAAGGGGGGTTGAGGGGGATGGAATGGGGGGGAGGGGAAGGGCGGAGGGCGGAGGGGGGAGGGGGAGAGAGGGGAGGAGGAGAGGAGAGGATGCTGCACCAATGCAGAAGAGGTTGGGCCCAACGGGTCCACTTGGTTTAGTTTGCCCAAAACGTCACCCATTCCTTCTGTCCAGTGATGCTGCCTGACCCGCTGAGCTACTCCAGCTTTGTGTGTCTATCTTGGTCTTTAAATTAATCCCAGCTCTGCCTCTCGATCCATGGACTTGTAGGTTCCGGTTTTGAAGGACAGGTTTTAAATGTGGCGAGGCTTTCTACACATGAGAGACAACATCAGCATCAACTACCAACACATGAGGGGCAATATTACAGAGGTCAATTAATCTACATAGACTTGTGAAGTCTTCTCGGGCAGTTCCAGGTCACCGGCACTCGTGAAATCAACTCATGTCCCGAGAAACTCTCCCCAACTCCAACAGATGTGCCATGGAAAGCATTGCATCAAAGCATGGTTCGGGAACAGCTTTTGTGACTATCTCGGGATTATTGGTCTGGTACCTTAGCCATCACACCACCGGCATGCCAACATTTTGTTCCCTGAATTACTGAACGTTTTGTGTTCTTGTTCTATGTCTGTATAAAACTTGAGAGTCTTCAAGGTACCAGAAGTCTTTATTGCATTAACTCAATGCTGGCAGCAAGACAACTAAAAATGGCTGCAACCACATGGTCTGACCGCACACTCACACACTGTGTATGGACAGAGATAACCATCCCTTTGTCCTGTGCAGCGCCACCTGCTGCATGGGAGGAGCAACGGGTCCTCCCACCCCACACGGTCCACCAAACATCACATGAACAGATACGCAGAAACAAGAGATATAGACATATAGAGAACGCACGACAGCAGGAACTCGGTGGGTCGAGCAGCATCTGTTCGATGGCGGGAGGGTGGGGGGGGAGATATTGGGATAGATCAGCCATGATTGAATGGCAGAGTAGACTTGATGGGCTGAATTGGCTAATTCTGCTCCTATCACTTATGAAACTGGGAAAACAGAAGCACAAAGATAGGGAGAGTAGGGAACCATCCAAAATGGAAGTCAGAAGTTGCAGATATTTGAAATCTGAAATAAGAACTGAAAGTGCGGCAGTGACAGCCACATTTTAACGTTTTATTTTCCAAGTCGTTGCAATAGATTTCATAGTCATGGAGTCATAGATTCTTACTGTGTGGAAACAAACCCTACGGCCCAACTTTCCCACACTGGCCAACATGTCCCGTCTACACCAGTCCCACCTGCCTGCGTTTGGCCCATATCCCTCCAAACGTGTCCCATCCACGTGAACCGGTCCTGACCATGGTGTTTAACAATGTACTAAGCAACATAGTGAAATTACTACTGTAGCTAAAATGTTAAGTGTTTCTACCCAGTGCTGCAATTAATGTTAACAGCAGCATGCAAAGCCCATCTGGAGAACTAGGCAGCACGGTGGCGCAGCGGTAGAATTGCTGCCTAACCAGTGCCAGAGACACGGATTTGACCCTGACCACGGGTGCAGTCTGTACGTTCTCCCCGTGACCTGTGTGGGTTTTCTCCGGGTGCTCTGGGTTTCTTCCCACATTCCAAAGACGTACAGGTTTGCAGGCTAATTGGCTTGGTATTATTGTAAATTGTCTCTAGTGTGTGTAGGATACTGTCAGTGTGCAGGGATCGCTGGTCGGCGTGGACTCGGTGGGCCGAAGGGCCTGTTTCGGTGTTGGATCTCTAAACTAAACTTAACTAAGCTGGTCAATGAAAATTGTTAGTGCCCAGGATGGATATTTTTGAGATGTCAAGTACAGATTACAAAGAAGAGTCCGTTGCTGAGGTTTATTAACTGCCCTGATGCTCAGTAAATAGTTAAATGGATTGTTTAGAGTTTAGAGATACAGCGCGGAAACAGGCCCTTCGGCCCACCGGGTCCGCGCAGACCAGCGATCCCCGCACATTAACACTATCCTACACCCACTAGGGACCATTTTTACATTTATACCAAGCCAATTAACCTACAAACCTGTACGTCTTTGGCGTGTGGGAGGAAACCGAAGATCTCGGAGAAAACCCACGCAGGTCACGGGGAGAACGTACAAACTCCGTACAGACAGCACCCGTAATCGGGATTGAACCCGGGTCTCTGGTGCCGCATTCGCTGTAAGGCAGCAAATCTACCGCTGCGCCACCGTGCCGCCATTTCATCTCTGTAAATAGTTCTTTGACTGTATAAGTTATGCGCACAGATAATTAATGGTTTGTAATAAAAAGGCACTGCAGATGCTGGTTTACACCGAAGGTAGAACTGCAGCAGGATTTTGATCAGTTGGCCGGGTGGGCTGAGGAAAGGTTTTAGATTCAGATTTAGAGATACAGCACGGAAACAGGCCCTTCGGCCCACCGAGTACGCGCCGCCCAACGATCCCCGCACATTAACACTATCCTACACACACTAGGGACAATTTTTTAAAACATTTCCCCAGTCAATTAACCTACATACCTGTACGTCTTTGGAGTGTGGGAGGAAACCGAAGGTCTCGGAGAAAACCCACGCAGGTCACGGGGAGAACGTACAAACTCCGTACAGACGGCGCCCGTAGTCAGGATCGAACCTGAGTCTCCGGCGCTGCATTCGCTGTAAGGCAGCAACTCTACCGCTGCGCCACCGTGCCGCCCATTTTTTTATTACGCAAGTTGATGGAATTTAATGCAAATGTGGTACAAAAGAAATGTGAGGTGCTGCGTTTTGGGAAGTCCAACATGGGCAGGACCTACACAGTGAACGGCAGGGATCTAGGGAGTGTTGTGGAGCAGAGGGATCTAGCTGCAGGTACATAGTTCCTTGAAAGTGGCGTTGCAGTTAGGCAGGGTGGTCAAAAAGACTATTGGCACTTTGTCCTTCATCAGTCAGAGAGTATTGAGTGTAGAAGTCGGGAGTTGTATAAGATGTTGGTGAGGCCACATTTAGAGTATTGTGTTCAGTTTTGGTCATCATGTTGCAGGAAAGTTGTTGTCAAGTTGAAAGGGTGCAGGGAAGACTTATGAGGATGTTGCCAGGACTCAAGGGCCGGAGCTATCGGGAGAGGTTGAGCAGACTGGGACAGGAGGACGAGGGGTGATCTTACAGTAGTGTACAACATCGTGAGAGGAATAGATCGGGTAAGCGCACAGAGTCTCTTGCCCAGAGATGGAGACTGGAGAACCAGAGAACATTAACCATAAGCATTTAGATACATATTAGGTAAGCATCTCAGATCCAGTGCAAGTGTGTAGCAGTAGCACACTGAGACGGTATTCAGAGTCGCCAGTTTGGCGCCATTTCCAAGTCCAGTTGTTGTAAGTGCAGGGTTCTTTATCTGACCATGAAGGCCCGTTGTCATGGCAACGTTGCAGGGTCGGCCTGGCCGACTTGGGGACGTGGGAGTAAAACTGAGCACCCGGAGGAAACCCACGAGGTCACAGGGAGAATGCAGATGCTGGCCATTTTAGAGTTTGGTTTGGAGGCACAGCTTGGAAACAGGCCTTTCAGCCCAACGACTCCGAGCCAGCCACACCAACTGTTCACACGAGTGCTGAGTTCCATGTTATTCCACATTCCCATCCACACCAGGGGCAATTCACAGAGGGCCAATTAACCTACAAGCCCGCACACACTTGGGGATGTGGGAGGAAACCCGCGCGGTCACAGGAAGAGCGTACAAACTCTTCACAGACAGCACCAGTGGTCGGGATCGAACCCGGGTCTCTACCAGCTGCGCCACTGTGCCGCCCCAATTAAAATGGCAAGAAACCAGCAAACTCAAGTTCGAATGGAGGGATTCTCCAGTCTGCCGGTGGCCTCCTCAACATAAAGGCCGCCTTAAACTTTTCTGAAAACTTTACTGCTCGGCTGAAGAAAGATGATAGAATCGCCCACATAAGCTCATACTCACGCATTGTAATTCCAGCCCTGGTTTATAATGTTATGGATCCCGTGAAGGGCAGGTTTTAAAAGAGGCCGGTCCTGCTGCACATCAGCCCTGGATCCCTGCTATAATTACTGCCTGTTAAACTATTATTCACAGCTAATTTACACTTTAAAAAGCAACTCAAGCAGTTCCTTCAGCTGTGGAATTGGCCGCTGGAACCTATTAAACACGGTTAATTGTACATTATTACTGTGCTGGTATATCAGTGCTTTTAAGAGTTTTAGAGTGGAGTTAACAGTTAATGGCTGCCCACTAACTGGGCACTGGACTGTATACCAGTTTAGCTTAGTTTAAATTTAGAGATACAGCGCGAAAACAGGCCCCTTCGGCCCATCGAATCCATGCCGACTATGGATCACCCCGTACACTAGTTCCATGTGATCTCAGTTTCACTTCGTACATACTGTGGGCAATTTACAGAAGCCAATTAACCTACATGTCCACGCCAACCAGCGACCCCCCGCACATTAACACTATCCTACACACACTAGGGACAATTTACACTTATACCAAGCCAATTAACCTACATACTGTACCTGTACGTCTTTGGAGTGCGGGAGGAATCTGAAGATCTCGGAGAAAACCCAGTCTGAAGAAGAGTCTCGACCCGAAACGTCGCCCATTCCCTCTCTCCTAGATGCTGCCTGACCTACTGAGTGACTCCAGCATTTTGTGATACCTTCGGAGAAAACCCAAGTAGGTCATGGGGAGAACGTACAGGCAGCACCCGTAGTCGGGATCGAACCCGGGTCTCCGGCGCTGCAAGCGCTGTAAGGCAGCAACTCTACCGCTGCGCCACCGTGCCACCCAAGTTCTCCTGTTCTCTCTGACGAGAGTTCTGCACCATCCTCTCTCTCTCTCTCTCTCTCTCTCTCTCTCTCTCTCTCTCTCTCTCTCTCTCTCTCTCTCTCTCTGCTCCCCCTCTGTGCTACCTCCTGCTCTACCTGTTGTTTTCACACCTTACCCTTCCATATCTCCCTCTCACCTGACTCTCAGTCTGAAGAAGGGTCTCGATCCAAATCGTCACCCATTCCTGCTGCCCGGTCCTGCTGAGTTACTCCAGCATTTTGTGTCTATCTTCGGTGTAAACCAGCATCTGCAGTTCCCTCCAGCATATTTACATTGAATTAGGATTAGTTTAATCATGCATGATTTCCTTTTTAGTTACAAATGGTTTGTGGGTTTATGTTGTGGCTGGAAATGATGGTCACGTTTTTGTTAGGTGACTTAATATTTAAAGTTTTGAGAATAATTTAGTCCTCTACTGTACAGCTTCTTCTGAAAGATGCTGAAGACAATAGACAATAGACAATAGGTGCAGGAGGAGGCCATTCAGCCCTTCGAGCCAGCACCGCCATTCAATGTGATCATGGCTGATCATTCTCAATCAGTACCCCGTTCCTGCCTTCTCCCCATACCCCCTGACTCTGCTATCCTTAAGAGCTCTATCCAGCTCTCTCTTGAATGCATTTAGAGAATTGGCCTCCACTGCCTTCTGAGGCAGAGAAGGCCTGGTTTACGCTTGTCAAATTAGTTTAGTTTAGAGAGATACAGCGCGGAAACAGGCTCTTCGGCCCACCGAGCCCGCACCGACCAGCGATCCCCACACGTTAACACTCCCCTACACATTAGGAACAAATTGCATTTATATCAAGCCAATTAACCAACGTTTGTGACAAATAAACTTGACTTGACTTGACTGTACGTTTCTGGAGTGTGGAGGAAACTGGAGCACCTAAAGAAAACTCACGCAGGTCACAGGGAGAACGTACAAACTCCGTGCAGACAAGCACCCATGGTCAGGATCGAACCGGGGTCTCTGATGTTTTAAGGCAGCAATTCTACCGCTGTGCCACCGCGCCGCCCATTATGTGTCGGCCGCGACAAGGGTATTCTTCTCACATCAGCTGCCCCATGTACTTGCAGTTGGGGGGAATAAGCAGGAGACCTCTGGTTTGGGCGGGCCTCCAAGATGACAACCTAACCATAGAATATGGAAGCAGACAGCAGAGGGACAGGCCCTTCAGCCCACAATGTCTGTGCCAACCATCTCTGATCTGCCATAAACCATAATCCATTTCAATGGCATTTTTATTGTCAGGTGCAAAAGCACAGTGAAATTATTTTCCGCACATTCAGTCAAGTCAAATCAAGTTTATTTGTCACATACATATACAAGATGTGCAGTGAAATGAAAGTGGCAATGCCTGCGGATTGTGCTAAAACTACAAAACAGAATAGAAGAAAAACAAAAAAATTCTTACCGCCCTTGCTCCTCGCCCATCTGTCTGTTTGGTTCAGTTTAGTTTAGAGATAGAGCGAAAAAAACAGGCCCTTCGGCCCACCGAGCCCGCACCGACCAGCGATCCCCGCACATTAACACCACCCTACACACACTAGGGACCATTAAGAAATGTTACCAAAGTCAATTAACCGACCACCCTGTACGTCTTTGAAGTGTGGGAGGAAACCGAGCACCCGGAGAAACCCCACCGTGGTCACGGGAAGAATGTACAAATTCCGTACAGGCAGCACCTGTGGTCAGGATCGAACCCGGGTCTCTGGCACTGGAAGGCAGCAACTCTACTGTCGCACCACCGTGCCACCCTGTGTTTGGACCATTAACCTGTGGCCATCAGTGTCACTGGCTCCATTCCCTCCTGGTCTCTCTGATCTTTTAGGGATGAGCTGGGGCTGGATCATAGAAACATTGAGAATGTCAACACCGCCATTCAATAGGATCATGGCTGGAGTCAACACCGCCATTCAATAGGATCATGGCTGATCATCCAAAATCAGTTCCCACTTTCTCCCCATATCCTTTGATTCCTCTAGCCCGAAGAGGTACTGTAAATCTAACTCCCTCTTGAAAACATCAAGCTCGACAGCATCCCCCCTGTAGGCTGTGATCCATGAGGCCGTGTGTTTGGCTATTGACTGCCCTATAAAGCTGCATCATGACCACCTGACTCTGATACTCAATGCTTCGGCCATTGAAGGCAAGCACACCATGTGCCTTCTTTGCCAATCCTTAAGTTTGCACAGAGTCGCAAAATCTGCAGATGCTGCAGCTTTGTGTAGTGCAAAACTCAAAGTTCTGAAGAGCACTAAGGGAGGCAATAGACAATAGACAATAGGTGCAGGAGGAGGCCATTCGGCCCTTCGAGCCAGCACTGCCATTCAATGTGATCATGGCTGATCATAATGTGATCATGGCAGATCATTGCGCAGCGGTGGAGTTGTTGACTCTCTGAGCCAGAGGCCCGGGTTTGATCCCGACTGCGGCTGCTGTCCGTACGGAGTTTGTACGTTCTCCCCGCGACCTGCGTGGGTTTCCGCCCTGGAGCTCCGGTTTCCTCCCACACTCCAAAGACGTGCAGGCTCGCAGGTTATTAGGCTTCTGAAAATTGTTGGTCGGCGTGGACTCGAAGGGCCTGTTTCCGAGCTGCTTCTCCAGACTAAACTAATGGCGAAAAGCCAGCAAAGGGTCACGAGTCAGAACGGGGCTGAATCAACAAAACACAACAATCACCATGGAAACTGAAAATGGAAGGGATACTTAAAAAAAGAAAGTGACAGAAAGACAATTTGCCTTATCAGAGATATATCTGTTCCACTTGTAGTTCTGGGAACTCACTCTCTGCACTGCCTGCTTGATGGGGGAGATTAGAGAAGTTAAAAGGTTTGGCATAGACTGCGTTATATTGGAGTCAGTCATTACTTAGAGGAGCACTGTCCCCAAAATAACGTACAAGGAGCAACTTCAAAAGATAAAGGCTCTGAAAGAGGATGGCGGAATAGCCACCTATCAAAGTGTCCACCTACAATGCCTGCAGACTCTGCTTACGGCACTTCAATCAGGTTAATTCCCGGAATGGCGGGACTGTCGTATCTTGAAAGACTGGAGCGACTAGGCTTGTATACACTGGAATTTAGAAGGAAGAGAGGGGATCTTATCGAAACGTATAAGATTATTAAAGGGTTGGACACGCTAGAGGTAGGAAACATGTTCCCAATGTTGGGGGAGTCCAGAACAAGGGGCCACAGTTTAAGAATAAGGGGTAGGCCATTTAGAACGGAGATGATGAAAAACTTTTTCAGTCAGAGAGTGGTGAATCTGTGGAATTCTCTGCCTCAGAAGGCAGTGGAGGCCAATTCTCTGAATGCATTCAAGAGAGAGCTAGATAGAGCTCTTAAGGAGAACGGAGTCAGGGGGTATGGGGAGAAGGCAGGTACGGGGTACTGATTGAGAATGATCAGCCATGATCACATTGAATGGCGGTGCTGGCTCGAAGGGCCGAATGGCCTACTCCTGCACCTATTGTTTATTGTCTATTGTCAAGTGGAGGCCATCCTTTATTAACCAGGAACAAGGACTGATTGCAGCAATACCCTGCTTGGGGGCAGCCTTCCACCCCACCCCTGCGCACATAGAAACATAACAACATAGGAAAATAGGTGCAGGGTCATTCAGTCCTTCGAGCCAGCGCCGCCATTCAATATGATCATGGCTGATCATCCAAAATCAGTACCCCGTTCCTGCTTTCTCCCCATATCCCCTGATTCCGTTAGTCCTAAGAACAGTATCTAACTCTCTCTTGAATGCATCTTGAACTATATCTAACTCTGCCTAACTATCTCTTCAATACAGAAGGTTGGCACACAAGTGGAGCAAGTTATTTAGAAGGTAAATGGGAGATTGATTTATATGTTATTGAACCTACACCAGGTTAAGACAGCAAGACAACCAGCAGTTATCTCCTGTAACTCTCTCTTGAAAACATCCAGTGAATTGGCCACTGAAACAGTCACGGGGAGAACGTACAAACTCCGTGCAGACAGCACCCGTATTCAGGATCGAACCCGGGTCTCTGGCGCTGTGAGGCAGCAACTGTACCGCTGTGCCACCGTGCCGCCCATTTTCAAGATCGTGAGATAAAGAGGTAGGTTGGATGCATAGTCTTTTACCCAGCCTAGGGGGATTCAAGAAACAGAGGACATTTGTTTAAGGTGAGAGGGGAAAGATTTAATAGGGACCTGAGGAAGGAACCTCATTGGGGACCCTCTGACTATCTTTAGTGGGACTTTACTGGGCTTTCTCTACACTGAACGTTATCCTTTTATCTTGTGTTCTGTGCACTGTGGAAGGCTTGACTATAATCATGTATAGTTTTTTCGCTGACTGGATCGTATGCAACAAAAAGCTTTTCACTGTTCGGTACTCATGACAATAAGCTAAACTAAAGTAAAGGGGCAACTTTGGGTGTACGGAACATGCAACCATGAGAGGTAGTTGAGGCAGGTGCTATGACAACATTTGGACAGGTACATGGATAGGAAAGGTTTAGAGGGATATGGGCCAAGTACGTGCAGGAGGGGCTAGTGTAGATGGGGCCCACTAGGTCGGCATGGGCGAGTTGGGCCGAAGGGCCTGGCTCCGTGCTGTGTGAGTCTATGGCTCTATGTTCTGCTGTGTTTGCTGCTCCATCTCACAGCCCCCAGAGCTAACCAGACCTTTTCATGAATTGGCTGCTGTCAAAAACTGAGGGGCGTTTGTTAGTTAGTGTTTAAACAGAGGGGAGTAGCACTAACCTACAACACTTGCAGCTATTCGCTGCCATGAGTAGCAAAGTAGATTGGAGAAAGAAAAGGCACAGAGTGCTGGAATGACTCTGCTGGAATTTGGGGCGGCACAGTGGCGCAGCGGTAGTCACTGCCTTACAGCGCCCGGAGACCCGGGTTAGATCCTGTCTACGGGTGCTGTCTGTACGGAGTTTGCACGTTCTCCCAATGACTACTTATACCGAGCCAATTTACCCACATACCTGTAACGTCTTTTTTTAGATTTTTTTTAGATTTAGAGATACAGCGCGGAAACAGGCCCTTCGGCCCACCGGGTCCGCGCCTCCCAGCGATCCCCGCACATTAACACCATCCTACACACACTAGGGACAATTTTTACATTTGCCCAGCCAATTAACCTACATACCTGTAACGTCTTTGGAGTGTGGGAGGAAACCGAAGATCTCGGAGAAAGCCCACGCGGGTCACGGGGAGAACGTACAAACTCCGTACAGACAGCACCCGTAGTCGGGATCGAACCCGGGTCTCAGGCGCTGCAAGCACTGTAAGGCAGCAACTCTACCACTGCGCCACCGTGCCGCCCTGCTTGGCTGGAGATCCTGTTTCCATGCTGTATCTCCAGACCATGCTAGTCCCATTTGTTTGCTATAAAACCAGGTTGGGCTTGGCAGGTTGGCTGAAGGGCCTGTTTCCATTCTGTATGACTGTAAGGCTCGATGCATGCACGTACCACCATCAACATACCCTGCCTCTTCCCTGTCACATCGAACGATTAGACATGTAATATGACGATCAGCTACCCATCAAACATCTGGGCCTTTATCTCCTTGTCAGAATACTTCAAACCAAACCGCATTAAATGGTTCTTTGACTAACATCGAATTCAATTCAAAGCATCACTGATTTTGCAAGGGTCCTGTGAGGCTATTTTGATTACGCGTCACATATTTTTCATCCACTGTCGTTTGTAATCATGTTTGCTGTGAATTGCTCAGGGACAATAATGGCATTGATTTGTCACTCTGAAGGTACACCAGCCCTTCTCTCTGCAATCTGAGTGTAGACTAAGGCATTACGCTGCAACTCAGTAAGTACCAGGGCACTAACTCCAGGCTCAGCTGATCCGCACATACACCGATTAATTGTTCAGTTTAAATAAAGCAAATGCGATATCTGAACAAAGGAAGTCAATGGAAATAGCCACTCCCACGCACATTGAGATGTGCGTAACTGCGGATGCTGCTTCACACCGAAGACAGACACAAAATGCTGGAGCAACTCAGCAGGTCAGGCAGCATCTCTGGAGGGAAGGAATGGGTGACGTTTCAGGTCGAGACCCTTCTTCAGACTGAGGGTCAGGGGAGAGGGAAACAAGAGGTATGGGAAGGTGCAGCACAAGATGTGACATTCCTAATAGACTCCGTTTCAGTTTAGTTAATTGTCACGTGTACCGAGGTACAGCGAAAAGCTTTTATTGCGTGCTAACCAGTCAGCAGAAAGGCAATACATGGTCACAATCGATCCATTTACAGTGTACAGATACATGATAAGGGAACAACCCTTGTTTTAACAGACCTCTTTATAACGGATATAGGCTGTAGTGGACAGACCTACTCACGGCTGAACGCGCCACCCCCTGCTCTCACCGCCTTCCCGGCTGCTTCCAGTCCACGCCTACCGCCACCACCACCACCACCGCCCACCCTCACCCGCACCACAGCCGCCGGCAGGCCACGACCATCGACTCCGCCGATCCTCGCCTCTCCCCACAACCAGCAACAGGCCAGGGCCGTCAACTCACCTGGATTCCTGTATGTATGTACGTGTGCTCACGTGTGTGTGTGCGTGTGTGTGTGCACGTGTGTGTGTGCGTGTGTGCTTATGTGTGTGTGAGTGTGTGTGTGTGTGTGTGTGTGTGCATGTGTGTGCGTGTGTGTTTGTGTATGTGTGTGTGAGTGTGTGTGTGCATGTGTGTGCGTGTGTGTTTGTGTATGTGTGTGTGAGTGTGTGTGTGTGTGTGCGCGTGTGTGTGTGCACGTGTGTGTATGCGTGTGTGCTTATGTGTGTATGAGTGTGTGTGTGTGTGTGTGTGTGTGCATGTGTGTGCGTGTGTGTGTGTGTGTGTGCGTGTGTGTGTGTGTGTGTGTGCCCTTAGTGTGTGTGTGCGTGCGTGCGTGTATGCATGTGCGTGCGTGTGAAAATTAGGCAGACAGTTCTAGCTAACATTAGTTTAAGTTGGGAAGTACCACCTCATGGCATTAATGAGAATTGAGAGCGGGATTGTGGCACAATGTGACTCAGCACAAGACTCAGATTCAACGATGTGAACGAACATTTCATTTAGATTTTTTTTTAGATTTAAAGATACAGCGCGGAAACACGCTGTATTAGACATGTGTATTAGACACGCTGAACTAGACATTAGACCCACCGGGACCGCGCCGCCCAGCGATCCCTGCACATTAACACTAACCTACACACACTAGGAACAATTTGTTTTAAACATTTTCCCAGCCAATTAACCTACATACCTGTACGTCTTTGGAGTGCGGGAGGAAACCGAAGATCTCGGAGACAACCCACGCAGGTCACGGGGAGAACGTACAAACTCCATACAGTTTTTCAGTTTCCTGTCTGACTTCATAAATTCATCAGTGATAGAAGCAGAATTAGGCCATTCGGCCCATCAAGTCTACTCCGCCATTCAATCATGGCTGATCTATCTCTCCCTCCTAATCCCCATTCTCCTGCCTTTTCCCCATAACCCCTGACACCCGCACTAATCAAGAATCTGTCGTTCTCTGCCTTAAAAGTATCCATTGACTTTGCCTCCATTACCTTCTGTGGCAATGAATTCCGCAGTTTCACCGCCCACTGACTAAAGAAATTGCTCCTCATCTCCTGTCTAAAGGTACGTCCTTTAATTCTGAGGCTATGACCTCTGGTCCTAGACTCTCCCACTAGTGGAAACATCCTCTCCACATCCACTCTATCGAGGCCATCAGTGGATGTTGGCAAATATTCATCTGGAGGTGGATTCATGGGGGGGGTGGTCTTGGAGGGGAGGATGCTCCTCAAACTGCGGAGCACCCTGGACAATACAGCTCGCCCCCTCCATGACACACTGGTCAACCTGAGGAGCACCTTCAGCAACAGACTGGTCCCACCAAGATGCAGCACAGAACGCCACAGGAGATCCTTCTTCCCTGTGGCTATCAAACTGTACCACCCCTCCCCCAAGCCTTTCCACTCATCACTTTAATATCGTGTTTCATGTATTTTGTGATTTTATGACTGTTGGCAGATCAATTTCCCTCCTGGGATAAATAAAGTTCTATCGCATCGTATCATATATCATAGATCAGATCCAAAACTTATGGGGCTTTCTGTCCACGTGTTTGCATGTTTGTTTCACTCCACTCTCATTCCCAATGTTGGGGGAGTCCAGAACCAGTGGCCACTGTCTAAGAATAAAGGGGAGGCCATTTAAAACTGAGGTGAGAAAATACTTTTTCACCCAGAGAGTTGTAAATTTGTGGAATTCTCTGCCACAGAAGGCAGTGGAGGCCAATTCACTGGATGAATTTAAAAGATAGTTAGATAGAGCTCTAGGGGCTAGCGGAATCAAGGGATATGGGGAGAAGGCAGGCACTCCTCCTTCCTGCACCTATTTACTATGTTCTATGTTTTGTTCACCCCAAAGAGAGTTGACTTGGTTTTTACTTCTGAATGACCTTGTTTGAGATTCCTCTCCCTCCACTTCCTCATCCGCCACCCCACCCAGGCTTTGGCCTAAACTAACTTCGGCCTCTGCCTCCCGGCACCGAGGTTAACCGTATCAAAGCGAGAGGGGAAGATAAGAAGGGCAACATCATTGGGAAGAAAGATGAAAGAGAGAAAAAAATCAAGAGAGTTGCAAAACATATCTTTGTAACATTTTCTTTTTTTAAATTCTCTCAAATTTGCAGTTCTAAAAGTATTTTTTTGGCCAATGCCTTCCGGAGATTTGAGCGTTGATGGAGATTTTTTTTCTCTCGTTTTCAAACTTAATGAGAAATAAAATGAACGAATGATTTGACAGGACAGAGCTGTTTCTCTACAGTGGGATTAACGGAAACCTTTTTACCAAATCCTACACCTACAACTGAGGCTGAGAGGGGGGCGGGGGTTGGGGGGGGTGGAAAACAAAGGAGGACCCAGCAGGGGAGAACCGTCGTGAACTACAAGGGACCACAAATGGACTGTGTTGAAAATGGTTTGTGTAAAATGGAAGACATACACAAATTGCTGTGGGAGGTCGAGACCCGAAACCTCACCTTTTCCTTCTCTCCAGCGATGCTGCTCTGTCCCACTGAGTTACTCCAGCATTTTGTGTCTATCTTCAGTTTAAACCAGCACCTGCAGTATTAGTCGACAGCCATTCTTCATCCAGCTGTCCAGTGACTTCAGGAGTACCCCAGGGTTCTGCCCTGGGCCCCCTGCTCTTTCTAACCTACTTAAATGGCCTTCCATTTAAGTAGGTCAGAGGTCAGATTATTTGCAGATGATCTGGAGAGTTGACTTGGTTTTTACCTCTGAATGACCTTGTTTGAGATTCCTCTCCCTTACGCTGGAATTTAGAAGGATGAGAGGTGATCTTATCGAAACGTATAAGATTATTAAGAGGTTGGACACGTTAGAGGCAGGAAACATGTTCCCAATGTTGGGGGAGTCCAGAACAAGGGGCCACAGTTTAAGAATAAGGGGTAGGCCATTTAGAAATGAGATGAGGAAAAACTGTTTCAGTCAGAGAGTTGTGAATCTGTGGAATTCTCTGCCTCAGAAGGCAGTGGACGCCAATTCTCTGAATGCATTCAAGAGAGAGCTAGATAGACCTCTTAAGGATAGTGGAGTCAGGGGGTATGGGGAGAAGGCAGGAACGGGGTACTGATTGAGAATGATCAGCCATGATCACATTGAATGGTGGTGCTGGCTCGAAGGGCCGAATGGCCTCCTCCTGCACCTATTGTCTATTGTCTATTGATCTGATTCTCTACAGACCCAGACACTCTCAGAATGACTGTGATACCCTTCAACAAGACGTCAATTCACCCCACAAGTGGGAATCGTCTTGGCAGATGAAATTCAACAAATCCAAGTGCTATGTCATGAGAATGACCCACAAGAAGAATTTTCACCGTTGTCAGTACTTCGTGGGAAACTCTGCACTCCAGGAGGTAAAACATCACCCCTATTTGGGTATCGAACTGTCAGGCAACCTCAGCTGGCCAAAACATATTAACCAAGCCATCTCAAGCTCAAACAAAATCCGTGGTCTCCTGCGACTAAACTTCTGGAACTGTACAAAATCCACAAGGGACATTGCTTACAAAACGCTAGTACGTCCAAGACTGGAATACTGTAGTGCCATCTGGGATCCCCACCAAGCGACCCCCACATTGACAACCTTGAGAAGGTCCAGAGAAGAGCTGCCAGGTTTGTAACCGGTGACTATAGAAGGACCAGTAGTGTCACAGAAATGCTCCATGAACTGAAATGGGACACCCTCCAAAGAAGCCGTATAATATCCAGGCTTACTGCGGTCTACAAAGAAACCCACTCATTAGATCCATCCAACATTGCCCACCTTTCATACAGTCGGAACAACAGACCAAGAACTCGACTAATCCAATCCTTGAATTGTATAACCATCAAGACCAACACAGACTACTCTCTGTACCCCAGAACCATCCCTGTTTGGAATCAATAGACAATAGACAATCGACAATAAACAATAGGTGCAGGAGTAGGCCATTTGGCCCTTCGAGCCAGCACCGCCATTCAATGTGATCATGGCTGATCATTCTCAATCAGTACCCCGTTCCTGCCTTCTCCCCATACCCCCTGACTCCGCTATCATGAAGAGCTCTATCTAGCTCTCTCTTGAATGCATTCAGAGATGCTGCTAGTGTACGGGGTGGTCGCTGGTCGATGCGGATTTGGTGGGCCCAAGGACCTGTTTCCGCGCTGTATCTCTAAACTCTAAAACTTCAGTGCATTTATAGCCAATGCAGAACGTTGGAAGTGTTGTCTTTGTTCTAATGTGTGAAAATCAGGACACAAAGTTTGCAGAGCGAGTTTCCACGAATGGCAATCAAATAAATGATCAGATCATCTGTTGACTTATTGACCAAGGGATAAATTTGATCCAGGATACCAAGAATCGGATGATACATTAGTCCCAGAGGAAACTGTAGATGCTGGTATCTTGAGCAAAGTGCTGGAGAAACTCGGTGGGTCAGGCAGTATCAAGGTCAGGCCTGAAATGTCACCGGAACATTCTGTGCCCAAATGCTGCCTGACCCACTGAGTTCCTCCAGCACTTTGTGCTTCGATACATTGGCCCGACAGTGCATCACCTCAAATGCAATCTGGGTTCCATTCTGACCTGTGCCAACGCGGTCATAGGGAGAACGTGCACACTCCACACGGGCAGCACCCAAGATCAGGATCAAACCCAGGTCATTGGTGCTGTAACTGTGCCAGACCAGGTGGTGATAGTGCAGAAGAACATCTCACAAGGGGAATAGATTGATGCACAGTCTTTCACCCAGAATAGCCAGAATGAAGAGCCAGAGACATAGGTTTAAGGTGAGGGGGGAAAGATTTAATAGGAACCCGAGGGGCAACCTTTTTACACAAAGGATGGTAAGTGTATGAATTTGAGCTGCCGGAGGAGATAGTTGGGGCAGGTACTATCACGATGTTTAAGAAACATTTGGACAGGTACATGGATAGGAAAGGTTTGGTGGGAAATGGGCCAAAGGCAGGCAGGTGGGACTAGTGTAGATGGGGCGTTGGTCGGCATTGTCAAAGGGTGTCAGGGATTATGGGGAGAAGGCAGGAGAATGCGCTTGAGACCGAAAGATAGATCAGCCTTGATTGAATGGCGGAGTAGACTTGATGGGCCGAATGGCCTAATTCTGCTCCTTTAACATATGAACTATGAACTTATGAAGAAGCCAGTGCAAACCCTGGCCTCCAAAGACCTGAAATTATTTTGACACCCACATTGCTTGGCTTAGCAGTCTGTCAAACCTGCCTGAAACTATGAATGTTTCTTGATGCCTCTGGCATCCAAAATCATTCAAAAACTATTAAAAAATCAATCAAACAATTTCAAATGCCTCTGACATTTAAAAGCCATTAAAAACTAAACAATAAACAATTTAAATTCCAAATGCCTCTGACATTCGAAAGCATTCAAAAGCCATTAAAAATCAATTAAGCAATAAAAAATTAAAATTTTAAAAGAAACAAGAACCATGGCACTTAAAAATAATGATTGACATTTAATAACTTAATACAAGAAATCTATATTACTTGATGTGGTCCCTTGTATGCGTTCTGCTCCACTGAAATGAGTGAAATCAAGAGAGAGTTAGATTTAGCTCTAAGGACTTAAGGAATCAAAGGATATGGGGAAAAAGCAGGAACGGGGTACTGATTTTGGATGACCAGCCATGATCATATTGAATGACGGTGCTGGCTTGAAAGGCCGAATGGCCTCCTCCTGCACTTATTTTCTATGTTTCTATGTTTAGCTGCACTGGTTTAACCTGGCAATGATGATGATGATACTTTATTTTCACATGTACCTATGTACAGTGCATTCAGAAAGTATTTGGACCCCTTCACTTTTTCCACATTTTGCTATGTTACAGCCTTATTTTAAAATGGATTAAAACAATTTTTTTATCATCAATCTACACACAATACCCCATAATAAAAAAGTGAAAACAGGTGTTTAGAAATATTTGCAAAGTAATTAAAAAGAAATAACTGAAATATCACATTTACATAAGTATTCAGACCCTTTGCTCTGACACTCAAAATTGAACTTATGTTCATCCTGTTTCCATTGATTATCCTTGATTGGAGTCCACCAGTGGTAAATTAAATTGATTGGACATGATTTGGAAAGGCACACACCTGTCTATACAAGGTCCCACAGTTGACAGTGCATGTCAGAGCAAAAACCAAGCCATGAAGACGAAGGAATTGCTCGTAGACCTCCGAGACAGGATTGTGTCGAGACACAGATCTGGGGAAGGGTATGAAACTATTTCTGCAGCATTGCAGTTCCCGAAGAGCACAGTGGCCTCTGTCATTCTTGAATGGAAGAACTTTGGAACCACCAGGACTCTTCATAGAGCTGGTCGCCTGGCCAAACTGAGCAATTGGGGGAGAAGGGCCTTGGTCAGGGAGGTGACCAAGAATCCAATGGTCACTCTGACAGAGTTCCAGAGTTCCTCAGCGAAGATGGGAGAATTTTCCAGAAGGACAACTATATCTGCAGCACTCCACCAATCAGGCCTTTATGGTAGAGTGGCCAGACGGAAGCCACTCCTCAGTAAAAGGCACATAACAGCCCGCTTGGAGTTTGCCAAAAGGCACCTAAAGGACTCTCGGACCATGAGAAACAAGATTCTCTGGTCTGATGAAACCAAGATTGAACTCTTTGGTCTGAATGCCAAGCGGCACCACTCATCACCTGGCCAATACCATACCTACGGTGAAGCATGGTGGTGGCAGCATCATGCTGTGGGGATGTTTTTCAGCGGCAGGAACTGGGAGGCTGGTCAGGATTGAGGGAAAGATGAACAGAGCTAAGTACAGAGAGATCCTTGATGAAAACCTGTTCCAGAGCGTTCTGGACCTCAGACTGGGGCGGAGGTTCACCTTCCAACAGGACAACGATCCTAAGCACACAGCCAAGACAACACAGGAGTGGCTTCTTGACAAGTCTGTGAATGTCCTTGAGTGACCCAGCCAGAGCCCAGACTTGAACCCGATCAAACATCTCTGGAGGGACCTGAAAATAGCTGTGCATCGACGCTCCCCATCCAACCTGACAGAGCTTGAGAGGATCTGCAGAGAAGAATGGGAGAAATTACCCAAATGCAGGCATGCTGAGCTTGTAGTGTTATACCCAAGAAGACTTGAGGCTGTAATCGCTGCCAAAGGTGCCTCAACAAAGTACTGAGTAAAGGGTTTGTGTAAATGTGATATTTCAGTTATTTCTTTTTAATTACTTTGCAAACATTTCAAAATACCTGTTTTTGCTCTTTTTATTATGGGGCATTGTGTGTAGATTGATGATTTTTTTTTTTTTTAATTGATTCATTTTAAAATAAGGCTGTAACATAGCAAAATGTGGAAAAGGTGAAGAGGTCTGAATACTTTCTGAATGCACTGTACATAGGTACAATGAAAATCTTTGTGTAGCATACAATCCAGTAAAATCACACCAGAGACAAGCACAATCGTAGAGGTGGAGAGAGTTTACAATTTACATCAAGCTAATTAACCTACAAACCTGTACGTCTTTGGAGTGTGGGAGGAAACCGAGATCTCGGAGAAAACCTAATGCGGTCATGGGGCGAACTCCGTACAGACAGCACCCATAGTCGGGAATGAACCTGGTTTGTCCCTCCTCGGACCACTGTCGGTAGGTACTCACCAGTGCTGACCGGGAGCACCCCACAAGCCTTGTCGTTTCAGAGATGCTCTGACCCAGTCGTCTGGCCATAACAATTTGGCCCTTGTCAAAGTCGCCCTTGTCAAAGTCGCTCAGGTCTTCACTCCTGCCCATTTCTCCTGCCCATTTCCCCTGCATCCAACACATCGACTTCAAGAACTGACTGTTCACTTGCTGCCTAATATATCCCACCCCTTGACAGGTGCCATTGTAACAAGATAATCAATGTTATTCACTTCACCTGTCAGTGGTCATAATGTTTTGGCTCATCGGTGATTGTATGTGTTAGTGTATACACACGCACGCGCACACACACACACGTATAAATACTAATAATGCAAAGACAAAATCAATACTCCCAAGTCTATATAGTTCGGAGCCTATTTGGAGGTTGTAGTGTTTAATTGCCTGTTGGTTGCAGGGAAGAGGCTGCTCCTGAACTTGGACGTTTCCACTGATGTGAGAGGATTAGTGTTGTTTTTAAGATTTCATTGGGAAATAATGCACATGGGTTACAGAGTCATAGAGTCATTCGGCATGGAAACATGCTCTTCATCTCTCCTTGCCCACAACAACCAACTTGTCCCATCTACACTAGTCCCACCTGCCTGTGTTTGGCCCATATCCCTCTAAACCTGTCCTATCCATGTACCTGTCCAAATGTTTCTTAAACGTTGTGATAGGATAATACCTACTTCCTCCAGCAGATCGTTCCATACACCCACTGGCCTTTTTATGGGCGATAGTTATCCCTCAAGTTCCTATTAAATCTTTCCCTTCTCACCTTAAACCTATGTCCTCTGGTTCTCGATTCCCTTACTCTGGGCAAGAGACTCTGTGCATCTACCTAATCTATTCCTCCCATGATTTTGTACCCCTCTATAAGATTACCCCTCTGCTAAAACACAGCATGTTGTTTAAGGGAGGCTCTGCTGGTTGAGAGGTGAGCTGATCTCTTTGGTTTAGTTTAGTTTTAGATTATTATTATTGTCACGTTTCCACTCTGTATCCTTACAGTCTTTAAAGTCTAAATACAGAATTCTGCACATATCCTTACTTAATCCTTTCAATGTTATATCTTGCACTGAATGTTGTACCCTTTATCCTTTATCTGTGCAGTGTGGGCACCTGACTGCATTCACGTGTTCTCATTTCTCTGATAGGATAGCATGCAAACAAAAGATTTTCACCGTGCCTCTGATTGAAGAAATTCCTCCTCAATTCCTTCCTAAAGGAACGTCCTCTAATTCTGTGCTGTGCTATGACTCTCTGCCTCTGAGCCAAGGTACTGTTGAAAAGGAAAATGGTGGTCTGGTGGTGTTTCTTCTCAGTTGTATCTAGATTCTTATTCACAGAAACTCCTCTCAAAGGAAGACAAGGAGTAAACCAACAGAGGCAGCGTGGGTTTCCTCCAGGCGACTGCTTGGGTTCCCTCTGACTGCGTGGGTTTCCTCCGGGTGCTCCGGTTTCCTCCCGCACTCCAAAGTCGTGCAGGTTTGTAGGTTTGACAATAGACAATAGGTGCAGGAGTAGGCCATTCAGCCCTTCGAGCCAGCACCGCCATTCAATGTGATCATGGCTGATCATTGGTAAGGTCTGTACGGAGTTTGTACGTTCTCCCCGTGACCTGCGTGGGTTTTCTCCGAGATTATCGGTTTCCTCCCACACGCCAAAGACGTGCAGGTTTGTAGGTTAATTGACTGGGTAAAATGTAAAAATTGTCCCTTGTGTGTGTAGGATAGTGTTAGTGTGCGGGGATCGCTGGGCGGCGCGGACTCGGTGGGCCGAAGGGCCTGTTTCCGCGCTGTATCTCTAAATCTAAAAAATCTAAAAGGTTTCTGTAAATTACCCCCCAGTGCGTAGGGAGTGGATGTGAAAGTGGGATAACTTAGTACTAGTGTGTGGGACGGAACTGCAGACGCTGGTTTAGATAACCGAAGATTGACGCAAAAAGCTGGGGTAACTCAGCGGGGCGAGCAGCATCTCTGGAGAGAAGGAATGGGTGACGTTTTGGGTCAGACTGGTGTGAACGGGTGATCGATGGTCAGCGTGGACCCGGTGGGCCGAAGGGCCTGTTTCCATGCGGTAAGTCTAAACTAAACTAAAGATGTGGGGAAGAGCGACAATGACAAATAATTTCCATGAATAGACTGCCAAAGCCTCAGTGTGTTAGTGGGCGTTGCAGCAACTTGGCCAAGATAAATGGGCTTGCTTTTTGTTTTTGCAACCCGTTTCTTTTGAATTCATCTTCTGTACAAATAGCTTTGTACAGAGGCCAGATGCAGGAAGGCAGCTCACTGATCTTTGATTGAAGCACTCCCAGGAATGTAATGACAGCACAAATTGCAAATACCATCCACCACTGATGGCCAGCCAACCCCTTCGGGCGCTGACTGTCCTTTGCTGCAGCGTAGAGAAGTTCTGGCCAGGGACTCTGGAAAAATACCAGCTGCAAAGTAAAACTGAAAAGCAACCAGTTGCAATTGATGCACAGGAGTAGGAAAAAAAACTGCAGTTAACTGCTGGTAAAAATCGAAGGTAGACACAAAATGCTGGAGTAACTCAGCGGGTCGGACAGCATCTCTGGAGAGAAGGAACGGGTGACGTTTTGGGTCGAGACCCTTCTTCAGACTGATGCAATTGATGCATGTTGGGTCTGATCCGCAGTCTCTATTAAAGGGACCTTTAGTTTAGTTTAGTTTAGAGATACAGCAGGGAAACAGACCCTTCAGCCAACCGAGTCTGTCCCCACACCTTAACGTCCAAAGATGTACAGGTTTGTAGGCTAATTGGCTTGGTGTAATTGTAAATTGTTCCCAGTGTGTGTAGGATAGTTTTAGTGTATGAGGATCGCTGGTCGGTGCGGACTCGGTGGGCTGAAGGGCCTGTTTCCACGCTGTATCTCTAAACTAAACTAAACTATCCTACACGTATTAGGGACAATTTACCATTATACCAAGCCAATTAACCTACAAACCTGCACGTTTTTGGAGTGTGGGAGGAAACCGGAGATCCCGGAGAAAACCCACCTGGGTCACGGAGAGAACGTACAAACTCCTTACAGAAAAGCATCCGTAGTCACCTTGATTGCACTGAGTGCAATTACACTGGACTGGATGCGGCCTACGGCGGTGGAGGACACCACGGCTACACTTGGCCAGACCGACCCTGCAACGTCGCCATGACAACGGGCCTTCACAGTCAGGTCAAGATCCCCGCACTTACAACAACTGGGACTTGGAAATGGTGCCACAAACTGGCGACTCTGTACACTGTCTCAGTGTACTACTGCTGTACACATGCACTTTGTATGATACAAAGCTGGGTGGTAGTGTGAACTGTGAGGAAGATGCTATGAGGTTGCAGGGTGACTTGGACAGGTTGTGTGAGTGGGCGGATGCATGGCAGATGCAGTTTAATGTGGATAAGTGTGAGGTTATCCACTTTGGTGGTAAGAATAGGAAGGCAGATTATTATCTGAATGGTGTCAAGTTAGGAAAAGGGGACGTACAATGAAATCTTGGTGTCCTAGTGCATCAGTCACTGAAAGGAAGCATGCAGGTACAGCAGGCAGTGAAGAAAGCCAATGGAATGTTGGCCTTCATAATAAGAGGAGTTGAGTATAGTAGCAAAGAGGTCCTTCTGCAGTTGTACAGGGCCCTAGTGAGACCGCACCTGGAGTACTGTGTGCAGTTTTGGTCTCCAAATTTGAGGAAGGATATTCTTGCTGTTGAGGGCATGCAGCGTAGGTTTACTAGGTTAATTCCCAGAATGGCAGGGCTGTCGTATGTTGAAAGACTGGAGCGACTAGGCTTGTATACACTGGAGGTTAGAAGGATGAGAGGGGATCTTATCGAAACATATATCATCTGCCTTGATACATATAAGATTATTTAGGGGTTGGACACGTTAGAGGCAGGAAACATGTTCCCAATGTTGGGGGAGTCCAGAACCAGGGGGCACAGTTTAAGAATAAGGAGTAGGCCATTTAGAACGGAGATGAGGAAAAACTTTTTCAGTCAGAGAGTTGTAAATCAGTGGAATTCTCTACCTCAGAAGGCAGTGGATGCCAATTCTCTGAATGCATCCAAGAGAGAGCTAGATAGAGCTCTTAAGGATAGCGGGATCAGGGGGTATGGGGAGAAGGCAGGAACGGGGTACTGATTGAGAATGATCAGCCATGATCACATTGAATGGTGGTGCTGGCTCGAAGGGCCGAATGGCCTACTCCTGCACCTATTGTCTATTGTCTATTGTTATATTGTCTATCTGAGATGCTTATCTAAGACGTATCTCAGGATGGCACGGTGGCACGGTGGCGCAGCGGTAGGGGGAACACTGGTTGGTGCAGACTTGGTGGGTCGAGGAGCCGGTTCCCTTCGCTCTACCTTTTGTACTTGAGTTTGACATGATTGTATTTATGTGTAGTACTATCTGATGTTGATTGGATTGCATGTAAAATAATGATCTTCCCTGCACCACGGTACATGTGTTAATAATAAACCTGAACATGGCGGCACGGTGGCGCAGCGGTAGAGTTGCTGCCTCACGGCACCAGCGACCCACGTTCGATCCTGACTACCGGTGCTGTCTGTACGGAGTTTGTACGTTCTCCCCGTGACCTGCGTGGGTTTTCTCCGGGTGCTCTGGTTTCCTCCCACACTCCAAAGACGAACAGGTTTGAAGGTTAATTGGCTTTGGTAAAATTGTAAAATAGTCCGTAGTGTGCTGGATAGTACTAGTATACAGGGTGGTCGTTGGTCGGCACGGGTTTGGTGGGCCGAAGGGCCTGTTCCCGTGATGTGTCTCTAAAGTCTAATATCTGAAGTAAAAGAGTATAGGTTCATTGGCTTTGGTAAAACTATTGTAAATTTTCCAGTGATATAATCATAATCATACTTTAGTAGTCAAGTATGTTTTGCAACATACGAGGAATTTGATTTATCATACAGTCATACCAATAAAAAGCAAGAAAACACACAAAATACATTTTAATAGAAATATCCACCACAGAGACTCCATCACATTCCTCACTGTGGTGGAAGGCGAAAAAAAAAGTTCAAACTTCTTCCCTTCTTTGTTCTCCCGCGGTCGGGGGCCTCGAGCCTTCCGTTGACGGGACGATCTTGATTCCCATGGCTGGCAGTCGGGCCCTCCGCATTGGGGTGATCAAGCTCCTGTATCGGGGGGATTCTCAGCTCCTCCGGGCCGGGCAATCTACCCCGGGTCGGGGCTGGTCGAATCTCCTGCGACTTTGGAGCTTCCCGACATCGGTCTCTACCCGAGACTGCGAGCTCCTCGATGGTGAAATCCGCAAGCAAGGGATAGCAGGCTCCGATGGTAAGACCACGGCCTCGCGTTGGGGCTCAAAGTCAGTCTGGAGCAAGGCCGCCAGCTCCACGATGTTAGGCCGCAGAGCGACCGGAGATACGACCCGGAAAACAATCGCATCTCCGGCAAGGTAAGAGACTGAAAAGGGTTTCCCCCGACCCCCACATAAAACAAACCAGCGAACATGAACACATACTTTTAAAACACACTAAAAATAACAGAAAAGACAGACGAACTGTTGGCGAGGCTGCCATCGCTGAAGGCACCAGCCGGCTGTGTAGAATGGAGCAAGTGCACGGGGTGATCGCTGGTCGTCGCGGACTTGATGGGCCGAAGGGCCTGTGTCCACGCTGTATCTCTAACCTAAACCAAACTAAACCTAAACAATTCCTACCGGTCTAACCGAGCCCTTGATCATTGTCTCTGACCTGGCTGGGCTGACCTTTATTTGAAGGGTATCGACCCGAAACGTCACCCGTTCCTTCTCACTAGAGAAGCTGCCTGTCCCGCTGAGTTACTCCGGCATTTTGTGTCTGTCTACCTTTGTTCAGTAATGCTCCCGTGCATGGTTTTGCTGTCAAAGCACAGGAGGTTCTTCTAATGCTGAGTTGATTTCTGGAACGGCAACTGTTGGTTAAGGAGTTAATTTGCTTCACATCTCATCTTTTCTTCACGTCTCGCAGTGAAGCAGCAACATGGCGCGTAATGTAATTGGACTGGGCTCGTACTCCATTCATAATCAGCGGCATTGTTGCAGACATTGTGATCGAAGGACATATCTCTCCCTCTCCCACCACTCACACTCTACCGCATGCAGGCATGAGGCGTGGAGAATAAATATTACGGGCGGTGAATAATTTAAACAGGGGTTTGCAACGTAGAGCGGGAAAGGCAGTCTCTGTCAATAGACAATAGGTGCAGGAGTAGGCCATTCGGCCCTTTGAGCCAGCACCACCATTCAATGTGATCATGGCTGATCATTCTCAATCAGTACCCCGTTCCTGCCTTCTCCCCATACCCCCTGACTCCGCTACCCTTTGCCCCAGTAGTGAGGTGTCTGTGGAAGATACAGCAGATTTGCTCCCCAGCAGTTGTCCAGCTTAACCCCCAGTGACATTAGAGCAGATCTCCAAGTCAACACCTGACAGAGTCAGAGTCTGTAAAGGTGGAGTGCGTCTGTCGATGCCACAGTCGTCTCTGAACACTATCTGCACTTCCAGCCTCGGAGAGTGCAATCTGGAAAATAGATCCCTCCTGTAATCTGAAATGGAATCGCTCTGCTCATTTCCTTTCAACGATTTAAACCATCAGAATTCCCTTATCGTCCTGGCCCATGCACTGAGCTGTAGTGAAAGCCCAGATTCACAACCTCTGCCGCATCGCACGGGAAATGACACTGCGATTATTCACTGACAAAAAAATAGTTAAGACAAATGTGGGCCCCTTGAAGACAGAAGCAGGTGAATTTATTATGGGGAACAACAAGGAAATGGCAGACAGGTTGAACAGGTACTTCACTCTGGAAGACACCAACAATCTCCCAGATGTACTAGTGGACAGAGGTCCTAGGGTGACGGAGGAACTGAAGGAAATCCACATTAGGCGGGAAATGGTGTTGGGTAGACTGATGTGACTGAAGGCTGATAAATCCCCAGGGCCTGATGGTCTGCATCCCAGGGTACTTAAGGAAGTGGCACTAGAAATCGTGGACGCATTGGTGATCATTTTCCAATGTTCTATAGATTCAGGATCAGTTCCCGTGCATTGGAGGGTAGCTAATATTGTCCCATTTTTTAAGAAAGGAGGGAGAGAGAAAGCGGGAAATTATAGACCAGTCAGCCTGACATCAATGGTGGGGAAAATGCTGGAGTCAACTATAAAAGAAGAAATTGCAGAACATTTGGATAGCAGCAACAGGATCGTTCCAAGTCAGCATGGATTTACGAAGGGGAAATCATGCTTGACTAATCTTCTGGAATTTTTGAGGATGTAACTGGGAAAATGGACAAGGGAGAGCCAGTGGATGTAGTGTACCTGGACTTGCAGAAAGCCTTTGATAAGATCCCACACAGGAGATTAGTGGGCAAAATTAGAGCACATGGTATTGGAGGTAGGGTTTTGACATAGATAGAAAATTGGTTGGCAGACAGGAAACAAAGAGTAGGGATTAACGGGTCCCTTTCAGAATGGAAGGCAGTGACTAGTGGGGTACTGGGCCTGCAGCTATTTACAATATGCTTTAATAACTTAGCACATTGCAGACGACACAAAGCTGGGTGGCAGTGTGAACTGTGAGGAGGATGCTATGAGGTTGCAGGGTGACTTGGACAGGTTGGGCGAATGGGCAGATGCATGGCAGATGCAGTTTAATGTGGATAAATGTGAGGTTATCCACTTTGGTGGTAAGAACAGGAAGGCAGATTATTATCTGAATGGTGTCAAGTTAGGAAAAGCGGAAGTACAACGAGATCTGGGTGTCCTTGTTCATCAGTCACTGAAAGTAAGCATGCCGGTACAGCAGGCAGTGAAGAAAGCTAACGGCATGTTGGCCTTCATGACAAGAGGAGTTGAGTATAGAAGCAAAGAGGTCCTTCTGCAGTTGTACAGGGCCCTAGTGAGACCGCACCTGCAATACTGTGTGCAATTTTGGTCTCCAAATTTGAGGAAGGACATTCTTGCTATTGAGGAAGTGCAGCGTAGGTTCATTAGGTTAATTCCCGGAATGGCGGGACTGTTGTAGTTGAAAGACTGGAGTGACTGGGCTTTTATACACTGGAATTTAGAAGGATGAGAGGGGATCTTATTGAAACATATAAGATTATTAAGGGATTGGACACACTGGAGGCAGGAAACATGTTCCCGATGTTGGGGAAGTCCAGAACCAGGAGCCACAGTTTAAGAATAAGGGGTAGGCCATTTAGAATGGAGATGAGGAAAAACTTTTCACTCAGAGAGTTGTAAATCTGTGGAATTCTCTGCCTCAGAAGGCAGTGGAGGCCAATTCTCTGAATGCATTCAAGAGAGAGCTAGATAGAGCTCTTAAGGATAGCGGAGTCAGGGGGTATGGGGAGAAGGCAGGAACGGGGTACTGATTGAGAATGATCAGCCATGATCACATTGAATGGGTGGTGCTGGCTCGAAGGGCCGAATGGCCTCCTCCTGCACCTATTGTCTATTGTCATATTGTCTATCTGAGATGTTTATCTAAGATAGGTTTGTAGGTTAATTGGTCTGGGTAAATGTAAAAATTGTCCCTAGTGGGTGTAGGATAGTGTTAATGTACGGGGATCACTGGGCGGCACGGACTTGGTGGGCCGAAAAGGCCTGTTTCCGGCTGTATATATATGATATGATATGATATGATATGATATGATATGATAAGCTGCCCAAGCGAAATATGAGGTGCTGTTCCTCCAATTACCAGTGGGCCTCACTATGGCACTGGAGGAGGCCCATGACAGAAAGGTCAGACTGGGAGTGGGAGTGGGAGTGGGAGGGGGAGTTGAAGTGCTCAGCCACCGGGAGATCAGGTTGGTTAAGGCGGACTGAGTGGTATGGGATGGAATAGTTTCCTGAGTTGTAGGAGGCTCAGTGTTGGTGAATTTACCGAACTGTGGGCATGCCATGTAACAATGCTGCCATCCAGTGGACACGGCAAGACGGGCAGCGTCACAGTCCACAGACCTTCCTCCTGCAGTCTCGGGGTCTTCACCCATTCAGCTGCCACTGACAAAGGACAGCGAGGATCACTCACAGAGGAAGAGACAGATTCTTTTTTACGCAAAAAGCTGGAGTAACTCAGCTGGAGTAACAAGCATCATCTCTGGAGAGAAGGAATGGGTGACGTTTCAGGTCGAGACCCTTCCACAGACTGTCTGAAGAAGAGTCTCGACCCGAAACGTCACCCATTCCTTCTCTCCAGAGATGCTGCCCGACCCGCTGAGTTACTCCAGCTTTTTGTGCCTATCTTCAAACAGGGAGAAAGCCTCCGTTCCTGCAGTAATACCAAGAATGTTTTGTGACAGGTGAACTGGAAACATCCACTGTGCCCTTTCAAAAAAATCAATATGACGCTGCTGTAAATGGAGAGATGATCAACAAAGTGGTTTGACAGGGTTCGTAAGAACTTGTCTTTCTCAAGTCACAAAGCAGGTCTTACACGCTGGAAATGCAGAGATAAGCGGGTTACTTATTTTGCCCACAGCAAAGGACAGGCAGCATCCCTCCAGAGACGCTGCCTGTCCCGCTGAGTTACTCCAGCTTTGTGTGTCTATCTTCGGTTTAAACCAGCATCTGCAGTTCCTTCCTACACAGACAGATTTTTTCGTTTAGCTTAGAGATACAATAGACAATAGACAATAGGTGCAGGAGGAGGCCATTCGGCCCTTCGAGCCAGCACCGCCATTCTATGTGATCATGGCTGATCACTCTCAATCAGTACCCCGTTCCTGCCTTCTCCCCATACCCCCTGACTCCGCTATCCTTAAGAGCTCTGTCTACAGTGCGTAAACAGGCCCTTCGGCCCACCGAGTCCGCGCCGACCAGCGATCCCCGCATCAGTCTGAAGAAGGGTCTCGACCCGAAACGTCATCCATTCCCTCTTTCCTAGATGCTGCCTGACCTGCTGAGTTACTCCAGCATTTTGTGATACCAGCGATCCCCGCGCAGTAACACTATCCTACACACCGGGGGCAGGGGGGCAGTGGTGCCGGAGCTCACCACAGCTCTCCGGAGCACCGCTGTAAAAAAAAAGCCAAGATAAACAGTGGGGAATTTTAACCAGCGGGGAATTTAACACCAGCCGCTCCGGCACCAATGACAGCTCCATTAAAACATTAAAACATTACCACTGCAACACTGACTAGGAACAATTTTACACTTATACACCCGACCTGATTAACCTACAAACCGACCTACAAATTTTACACCCGACCTAATTAACCTACAAACTTGCACGTCTTTGGAGTGTGGGAGGAAACCGAAGATCTCAGAGAAAACCCATGCGGGTCACGGGGAGAACGTACAAACTCTGTACAGGCAGCACCCGTGGTCAGGATCAAACCCGGGTCTCCGGCTCTGCCAGCGCTGTAAGGCAGCAACTCTACCGCTGCGCCACCGTGCCGTGACTCACAGAGGCTCACAGAGTGTCTGGGCAATGGGGGGAAGACTGGTGCCATCGCTCAGTGTTACGCCACCTGGACTCGTGATACCAAAGTCTCACATTCAATGACACCAATGCCCCCAAGAGACCCTGGATCCAGGTTGTTCAATCAAACACAGACACTCCATTAACAGTGAGCCATAAAACCGTGCAGGAAGGTCTCTGAGCAGAGGCAGCGGGTGAAGAGAGGGACGGGTTGTGTGCCTGCAGCGGCAATAGACAATAGACAATAGACGATAGGTGCAGGAGTTGGCCATTCGGCCCTTCGTGCCAGCACCGCCATTCAATGTGATCATGGCTGATCATTCTCAATCAGTACCCCGTTCCTGCCTTCTCTCCATACCCCCCTGACTCCACTATCCTTAAGAGCTCTATCTGGCTCTCTCTTGAATGCATTCAGAGAATTGTCCTCCACTGCCTTCTGAGGCAGAGAATTACACAGATTCACAACTCTCTGACTGAAAAGGTTTTTCCTCATCTCCGTTCTAAATGGCCTACCCCTTATTCTTAAACTATGGCCCCTTGTTCTGGACTCCCCCAACATTGGGAACATGTTTCCTGCCTCTAACGTGTCCAACCCCTTAATAATCTTATGTTTCGATAAGATCCCCTCACATCCTTCTAAATTACAGTGTATACAAGCCTAGTCGCTCCAGTCTTTCAACATATGACAGTCCCGCCATTCCGGGAATTAACCTAGTAAACTATGCTGCACGCCCTCAATAGCAAGAATATCCTTCCTCAAATTTGGAGACCAAAACTGTGCACAGTATTTCAGGTGCATTCTCACTAGGGCCCTGTACAACTGCAGAAGGACCTCTTTGCTCCTATACTCAACTCTTGTTATAAAGGCCAACATTCCATTGGCTTTCTTCACTGCCTGCTGTACCTGCATGCTTCCTTTCATTGACTGATGCACTAGGACACCCAGATCTCGTTGTATGTCCCCTTTTCCTAACTTGACACCATTCAGATAATAATCTGCCTTCCTATTCTTACCACCAAAGTGGATAACCTCACACTTATCCACATTAAACAGCATCTGCCATGCATCCGCCCACTCACACAACCTGTCCAAGTCACCCTGCAACCTCATAGCATCTTCCTCACAGTTCACACTGCCACCCAGCTTTGTATCATCTGCAAATTTGCTAATGGTACTTTTAATCCCTTCATCCAAGTCATTGATGTATATTGTAAATAGCTGCGGTCCCAGCATCGAACCTTGCGGTACCCCACTAGTCACTGCCTGCCATTCTGAAAGGGACCCATTTATCCCCACTCTTTGCTTTCTGTCTGTCAACCAATTTTCTATCCATGTCAGTACCCTACCTCCAATACCATGTGCTCTAATTTTGCCCACCAATCTCCTTTTTTGGACCTTGTCGAAGGCTTTCTGAAAGTCAAGGTACACCACATCCCCTGTCAATTTTCCTAGTCACATCCTCAAAAAATTCCAGTAGATTAATCAAGCATGATTTCCCCTTCATAAATCCATGCTGACTCGGAATGATCCTGTTACTGCTATCCAAATGCTCTGCAATTTCATCTTTTATAATTGACTCCAGCATCTTCCCCAGCACTGATGTCAGACTAACTGGTCTATAATTTCCCGTTTTCTCTCTCCCTCCTTAAAAAGTGGGATAACATTAGCTACCCTCCATTCCACAGGAACTGACCCTGAATCTATAGAACATTGGAAAATGATCACCAATGCGTCCACAATTTCTAGAGCCACCCCCTTAAGTACCCTGGGATGCAGACCATCAGGCCCTGGGGATTTATCAGCCTTGAGTCCCATTAGTCTACCCAAAAAATATTCCTGCCTAATGTGGATTTCCTCCAGTTCCTCCGTCACCCTAGGTTCTCCGGCCCCTAGATCATCTGTGAGATTGTTTGTATCCTCCTTAGTGAAGACAGATCCAAAGTACCGGTTCAACTCGTCTGCCATTTTCTTGTCTCCATAATAAATTCCCCTGCTTCTGTCTTCAAGGGACCCACATTTGCCTTGACTATTTTTTTCCTCTTCACGTACCTAAAAAAGCTTTTGCTATCCTCCTTTATATTATTGGCTAGCTTACCCTCGTACCTCATCTTTTCTCCCCGTATTGCCTTTTTATTTATCTTCTGTTGCTCTTGAAAAGAGTCCCAATCCTCTGGCTTCCCGCTCTTCTTTGCTATGTAATACTTCTTCTCTTTTATTTGTATGCTGTCCTTGACTTCCCTTGTCAGCCACAGGTGCCTCTTACTCCCCTTAGAATCTTCCCTCCTCTTTGGGATAAATTGATCCTGCAACTTTTGCATTATTCCCAGGAATACCTGCCATTGTTGTTCCACCGTCTTCCCTGCTAGGGCCTCCTTCCAGTCAATTCTGGCCAGCTCCTGCCTCATGCCTCTGTAATCCCCTTTGCTATACTGTAATACTGCCACTTCCGATTTTCCCTTCTCCCTCTCAATTTGTAGAGTAAAACTTATCATATTGCGGCCTGGGGCTTACAATAGTCAATGGTCCAAAGCTGCTTTATTTGTCACGGATGCAACTGCACAGTGAGATTCTTTTTGCATATATTTACACACGCGGGCACCGCCATGTTTTGGCGCCATTATCCCAAAGTCCAAAGTCCGGGCATCCAGCGCGTTCGATGTACTGGAGCGGTTCCCAGGAACCAACGTCCCTCTACTCTCCTCTCCTCGCTCGGCCATCTTTGTGTCCCGGGGTCTCCTCCTGCAGCCGACCTTGAAGGCGCTGGAGACATTGCCCCAGATCACCCTCCTACCGCCCCTTGCCCCTCGCGGCCGACGTCTCCAGCTCCCTCACAGTTACGCCGTCAGGAGGGTTCCCGGTCACGACCACCGTGCATCTTTGGCCGAGGTCCCGCCGACCGCAAGCTTTCGGGTGAGGTCTCGCAGACCGTGGGTTTACCTGGGTTTACCTGGCCTTACTTGGCCTTACCTGGGTTTACCTGGCCTTACCCGGGCTTACCTGACCTTACCTGGGCTTACCTGACCAAACCTGGGTTTACCTGACCTTACCTGGGTGTACCTGACCTTACCTGGGTTTTACCTGACCTTACCTGGGTTTACCTGACCTTACCTGGGTTTACCTGACCTTACCCTGTCAAAAGTCCTTGAAAAGGCAATTCTAAACCAATTAGTGCCCTACCTGCACCAAAACACCATCCTAGAAAGTTTCCAGTCAGGTTTCAGAGCCCACCACAGCACAGAGTCTGCCTTGTTGAAGGTACACAACGACCTGCTTCTCGCCATCGACACCGGCGACTGTGCAATCCTGCTCCTTCTCGACCTCAGCGCAGCGTTCGATACAGTGGACCACACCATCCTTATTGACCGTCTTCGGTACGCAGTTGGCATTGATGGCACTGCCCTGAGCTGGTTCGCTTCGTACCTCAAAGATAGGAGTTTCGCCATCAACATAGGCAGTTATTCCTCTGCTCTAGCTAGCCTCTCCTGCGGAGTTCCACAAGGCTCCATCCTAGGCCCCATTCTCTTCTCTCTATGCATGCTCCCCCTTGGCCAAATCATTCAAAGGCACGGCATTTCTTTCCACTGCTATGCTGATGACACTCAGCCTTACCTCCCCCTGAAACCCAACAACCAGTCAAATTTAAACAGTCTCTTACACTGCCTTGAGGACATAAAATGTTGGATGGCACAGAACTTCCTCCAATTAAATGAGAGCAAGTCTGAGGTCATCCTATTCGGCCCCCCCCCCGACTCCATCAAGTCGATAACAGGCAGTCTTGGAAATCTATCCTGCCTAGTCAAACCGCATGTCAAAAACCTCGGCATGATATTTGACTCTGCATTAAAATTTGATAAGCAAGTCAACGCTGTGGCAAAAGCCAGCTTCTTCCAACTTCGAACCATAGCTAAAATCAAACCTTTCCTCCAATTCAACGACACAGAAAAAATCATTCACGCTTTCATTTCCTCCCGCCTAGACTACTGCAACTCCCTATACACTGGGATCAGCCAATCTTCCCTGTCCCGCCTGCAACTGGTCCAAAACGCCGCAGCGAGACTCCTGACGGGTACCCGTAAAAGGGACCACATCACCCCGATTCTGGCCTCTCTCCACTGGCTCCCTGTATGGTACAGAATCAACTTCAAGCTCCTCCTATTCACGTATAAAGCCCTAAATGGACATTCCCCCCCCTACATCAAAAATCTTCTAACCCCCCTCTCTAACTCCAGGTCCCTCAGGTCGGCCGACTTGGGGCTACTCACTATCCCGCGGTCTAGGCTTAAGCTCAGGGGTGACCGCGCTTTTGCGGTTGCAGCTCCTAGACTGTGGAACAGCATCCCTCTCCCCATCAGAACTGCCCCCTCCATCGACTCCTTTAAGTCCAGGCTCAAAACCTATTTCTACTCCCTAGCGTTTGAGGCTCATTGAGGAGGCGCTGTGAACTGTTTGTATGTTTCATTTAAAATTAAAAAAATTAGTACCTAATCAGATGTACAGCACTTTGGTCAACGTGGGTTGTTTTTAAATGTGCTATACAAATAAAATTGACTTGACTTGACTTGACCTGGGCTTAGCTGGCCTTACCTGGGTTTACCTGACCTTACCTGGGTTTACCTGGCCTTGCCTGGGTTTACCTGGCCTTACCTGGGTTTACCTGGCCTTACCTGGGTTTACCTGACCTTACCTGGGTTTACCTGACCTTACCTGGGTTTACCTGACCTTACCTGGGTTTACCTGACCTTACCTGTGCTTAACTGGCCTTACCTGGGTTTACCTGGCCTTGCCTGGGTTTACCTGGCCTTACCTGGCCTTACCTGGGTTTACCTGGCCTTACCTGGGTTTACCTGACCTTACCTGGGTTTACCTGACCTTACCTGTGCTTAACTGGCCTTACCTGGGTTTACCTGGCCTTACCTTATCTTACCTGGGTCGGGGGGACTCCCCCCCCCTCACGGCACCCCCCCCCCCCCCCCCCCCCACACACACACACACACACACACACACACACACACACACACCCACACACACACACACTGGGCAGGGCACAAGGATGGTATGAAGGAAATCGGTATGATGTCCACTCAGCCAGAGGCAGTGAGAATCTCATCGCCCTCACCAGGCAGTGATAGGTATCCCCATCTCTGTGACACATCCCTCTCCATTGCTGCAACCAAGTGCAGTGCAGTGCCAAGCCAGATATGCAACATCAGAGGATGTTTCTGTACCTCAAAAGAGATGTTTCTCTCGTGCCCCTTAGTTGTAGTTTATTATTGTCACGTGCTAGGAGCATCACGGTGGTGCAACGGTAGAGTTGCTGCCTTACAGTCCCACCTCCAATTATATCATCCATTTTCTCGTCATCTCTAACTTTCCAGTGATCTTCCTCCCATCCTCTCCGCATCCTCACCCTCTCAGCGACTTATGTCATGTTTGATTTCTAACATTTGCTATTTCTCACGAATAACCAACAACTATTACAGCACTGAGCCAAATGTTGATATACTTGGCCTTCAGTTCTTTGGAAATATAAACAAGGGTGGAACAGTGGTAGAGTTGCTGCCTTACAGCGCCAGAGACCCGGGTTCGATCCTGACTAAGGGTGCTGTCTGTACGGAGTTTGTACGTTCTCCCCGGGACCAACGTAGGTTTCCCCAGTAGGTGCTCCGGTTTCCTCCCACTCTCCAAAGACGCTGTAGGCCCGGGAGGCGCTGTAGGCCTGGACACTGTAGGCCCGGACGCTGTAGGCCCGGACACTGTAGGCCCGGACGCTGTAGGCCCGGACGCTGTAGGCCCGGACGCTGTAGGTCCAGACACTGTAAGCCCAGGGGCTGCTGTAGGTCCTGACAGTGTAGGTGCCGCCTAACGGAGGTTGCATAGCAATCTGCCTCCCGGCCGGGGCGGCCACCATTGGTGGAGCGGGGGCACGTGGCCGCTGGCTGGGTGAGGTCACGTGGGGCGCGGGGCGGTGACGTCGCCTTGGCCCTTATTTGGGAGTGAGAAAGTTGGCGACCCTAAAGAAGGGGATACAGAGAGTTAGTGCTAGGCTGAGAGAGGGCAGCTTCTTGCGGTCTTGGACAGAGCCATTTCCAAACCATGCCTGGTCTCTCCAGGTAGAGGAGCCCATGGCACTGCGACAGAGTGGGACAATCAGAGCGTCAGGGAGAGGATTGTACAGCAGAAACAGGCCCTTTGGCCCAACTCCTTCCTGCTATCCTTTCTTCCTGCCCTGGCACCAGTTCAAGCCACAGGCTCAGTGCCAAGTTATTCTTTCCTGATTAATTTCTATGTACATTTGAGTGCACGTATGTGCTCAGTAAAATACATATTTGTGGTTAAACATACTCTGTTGTTAATCACCTGTTTTAACTACTTTCGAGCACATCAGCCTATCTTCAGGAATAGGAAATCTTCATTTAGTTTTACGATTTATTTTCAAACGGAACAAAAACGTGTTGAATAATTGAAGCGATCCATGGCTGCGTTTCTTTCCAGACACCTTTCCTCTCCTGTTCGGACTGTTCAGGGCGGCACCTTGGCGCAGCGGTAGAGTTGCTGCCCTACAGCACCTGAGGTCCGGGTTCGATCCTGACTACGGGCGCTGTCTGTACGGGGTTTGTACGTTCTCCCCGTGTCCAGCGTGGGGTGTTGTTACTTCAAATTGTAGAATTCAATGTGCATAACATTTAGACATACGTACAGGTTTGTAGGTTAATTGGCTCTAGTGAAAATTGTAAATTATCCCTGGTGTGTAGGATAGCTCTGGTGTATGGGGACAACACGGACTCGGTGGGCCAAAGGGCCTGTTTCTGCGCTGTATCTCTAACGGCTAAGGAGAGGTAACATTCACCAGTTCCAGCAAGAAATATCGGCGGCACGGTGGCGCAGTGGTAGAGTTGCTGCCTTACAGCCCCAGAGACTCGGGTTCCATCCTGACTACGGGTGCTGCCTGTACGGAGTTTGTACGCTCTCCCCATGACTTGCGCGGGTTTTCTCCGGATTTCACCCATACTCCAAAGACGCACAGGTTTGTAGGCTAATTGGCCTGGTATCATTGTAAATTATCCCTGGTGTGTGTTGGATAGTGTCAGTGTGCGGGGATCGCTGGTCGGCTGGTGGGCGGGGATGGGGAGGAGCAGGAAGGTGGGGGCAGGATAAAAGGAGGGGGGTGCACATCCAGGTGGGGCACAAGGAAGAGGGGACTTTTTTGAAGAGTGTTGTTACTTAAAATTGGAGAATTAAATGTACGTCCCATTTAGAGATACGTGCAGGTTTGTAGGTTAATTGGCGTTGGTAAAAATTGTAATTTGGCCCTAGTGTGCAGGATAGTTTAGCGCGGAAACAGGCCCTTTCGGCCCACCAGGTCCGCGCCGCCCAGCGATCCCCGCTCATTAACACTATCCATTTACCAAGCCAAATAACCTACAAACCTGTACGTCTTTGGAGTGTGGGAGGAAACCAAAGATCTCAGAGAAAACCCACGCAGGTCACGGGGAGAACGTACAAACTCCATATGGACAGCACCCGTAGTCAGGATCGAAACCGGGTCTCCGGCGCTCCATTCGCTGTAAGGCAGCAACTCTACCGCTGCGCCACCGTGCCGACCCCTAATATAGTATTAGTATATGAGGCAATCACCGGTCCGCACGGGCTCAATAGACACTAGGTGCAGGAGGAGGCCATTCGGCCCTTCGAGCCAGCACCAGCATTCAATGTGATCATGGCTGATCATTCTCAATCAGTACCCCGTTCCTGCCTTCTCCCCATACCCCCTGACTCCGCCATCCTTAAGAGCTTTATCCAGCTCTCTCTTGAATGCATTCAGAGAATTGGCCTCCACTGCCTTCTGAGGCAGAGAATTCCACAGATTCACAACTCTCTGACTGAAAAAGTTTTTCCTCATCCCCGTTCTAAATGGCCTACCCCTTATTCTTAAACTGTAGCCCCTTGTTCTGGACTCCCCCAACATTGGGAACATGTTTCCTGCCTCTAACGTGTCCAACCCCTTAATAATCTTATACGTTTCGATAAGATCTCCTCTCATCCTTCTAAATTCCAGTGTATACAAGCCTAGTCGCTCCAGTCTTTCAACATATGACAGTCCCGCCATTCCGGGAATTAACCTAGTAAACCTAAGCTGCACTTCCTCAATAGCAAGGTGGGCCAAAGGGCCTGTTTCCGTGCCGTACCTCGAAAGTCTAGTCTAAACATAGTTAACGATCACCAGTTCTACCTAGAAATCATTAACCAGAGCATTGACCGCTCCTTTCTCCACAGATGCTACATGACCGGTTGAATATTTCCTGCACCCCCAGATTTTATTTCCGACTTACAGCGTCTTGCCTTCACCTGACTTTCAATGCAAGGTTTTCTTTATGCAAATCTTTCCAATGGGTCATTAAGTTATATTTCTAACTTTTTCTATCTCTCCGATGGATTGATTAGTTTGAATTCTAAGGACATTTCGCAAACATTTCTGAAAGATTGTGAAGGAGTGGTGCAGTAGCCAATGGAATGTTGGCCTTCATAACAAAGGGAGTTGAGTATAGGAGCAAAGAGGTCCTTCTGCAGTTGTACAGGGCCCTAGTAAGACCGCACCTGGAGTACTGTGTGCAGTTTTGGTCTCCAAATTTGAGGAAGGATATTCTTGCTATTGAGGGCATGCAGCGTAGGTTTACTAGGTTAATTCCCGGAATGGCGGGACTGTCATGTTGAAAGACTGGAGCGACTAGGCTTGTATACACTGGAATTTAGAAGGATGAGAGGGGATCTTATCGAAACGTATAAGATTGTTAAGGGGTTGGACACATTAGAGGCAGGAAACATGTTCCCAATGTTGGGGGAGTCCAGAACCAGGGGCCACAGTTTGAGAATAAGGGGTAGGCCATTTAGAACAGAGATGAGGAAAAACTTTTTCAGTCAGAGAGTTGTGAATCTGTGGAATTCTCTGCCTCAGAGGGCAGTGGAGGCCAATTCTCTGAATACATTCAAGAGAGAACTGGATAGAGCTCTTAAGGATAGCGGAGTCAGGGGGTATGGGGAGAAAGCGGGAACAGGGTACTGATTGAGAATGATCAGCCATGATCACATTGAATGGCTCGAAGGGCCGAATGGCCTCCTCCTGCACCTATTGTCTATTATAGTGCAGCAGTAGATTTGCTGCTTTACAGCACCAGAGACTCGGGCTCGGTCCTGACTACAGGTGCTGTCTGTGCAGAGTTTGCACGTTCTCCATGTGACCACGTGGGTTTCCTCTGGGTGCTCCGGTTTCCTCCCAAATCCCAAAGATGCACGGGTTTGCAGGTTAATTTCCCATCTGTAAAATTGCCCCTCGTGTGCAGGGAGTGGAGGCGGAGGAGGGAATAACGTAGGACCCGTGTGAACGGGCGATCGATGGTCGGTGTGGACTGTGGGGTTGAAAAGCCTGCGTCCATGATGGAAGGGGTTCAGTCTCTGATCAGCCTGGCTCCATCCAGACCCTGTACCATAAACCAACATACAGTCCACAACAATGTGGGCATCAGCCCACCTAGGTCACACGTCTGCACGCGTAAGGTGGCACAGGGGGCGCACCCAATAGCTTCACTCCCCCCGACCACTTGGATTCGAACCTGACCTCAGACGCAGTCTGTGCGTGGAGTTTGCCCTTTCTCCCCGTGACCGCCTTGGTTTCTCCCGGGTGCTCCGATTTCCTCCCACACCTGAAAGACGTTCAGGTGGGTAGGTTAACTGTCCACTGGAAATGAGCCCAGGTGTGGAGGTAAGTGGAAGAATCTCCAAGGGGGGTAGTTGTCGATGGGACTGTGGGGATTAGGGTTTGGTGAGCGTGAATGAGCAGGCGGTCGAAGTGAAGCCGGTGGGCCGAAGGGCCTGTTTCTGTTGCATGGTTCATGACTGCATATGATCTAGCTCTCTCTCTCCCTCAATAGACAATAGGTGCAGGAGTAGGTCATTCGGCCCTTCGAGCCAGCACCACCATTCACTGTGATCATGGCTGATCATCCACAATCAGTACCCCGTTCCTGCCTTCTCCCCATCTCCCTGAAGACATCCCTAAAGATATGAAGGGTATGAAAAAGGGTCTCGACCCGAAACGTCTCCCATTCCTTCTCTCACAAGATGCTGCCTGACCCGTTGAGTTACTCCAGCATTTTGTGTCTACCTTCTCCCCATATCTTTAACAGCTCTCCGCTATCTTTGACAGCTCTATCTAACTCTCTCTTGAAAGCATCCAGACAATTGGCCTCCACTGCCTTCTGAGGCAGAGAATTCCACAGAAAGGTCCTCCTTCTCTGTGCATCCCTCTTTCCCTCCCTCTTTCCCTCCCTCCCTCCCTCCCTCTCTCCCTCTCTCACACACACACACACCTTAAAAAAGGACGCAAAGTGTTGGAGTAACTCACCAGCTCAGGCAGCACCTCTGGAGAACATGGACAGGTGACATTTCAGGTCGGGTCCTTTCTTCGTTCCTTGGAAGGGTTCCAACCCAAAACGTCACTTAGCAACATGTTCGCTGAGGTACTCCAGCACATGGAAGTCCTTTCGTGTAAATCGGCATCCACGGTTCTTCGTTTCCACACACACACACACAAGTCACGTTTATTATCATGAACACAAGCACCAGTGAGGTGAAGGTACAATGAATCACTTCCTTGTCTTTGCTTGTACACAAACATGGACACAACCAAAACACCTTGTATACTCTCAATGCATGCACCGCACCATCCCCCTCACACACACACACACCTGTACAAACATGAACAGAAACAGCATGTACACAATCACACTTTACTATCCCGTTTAAGAAACATTTAGACAGGTACATGGATAGGTCAGGTTTAGCGGGATATGGGCCAAACGCAGGCAGGTGCGTCTGGTGTAGATGGGGCATGGTGTATGTGGGTAGGTTGGGCTCAAGGGCCTGTTTCCACGCTCTATGACGCTAATCACACAATTTCCTCACACATATTTTAGAGTGCACACACACACACACACACACACACACAGAACCGAAACAACTGCTGCAGAACATTGCACCGACACATATGATGTGAGGATGGGAATTAGCAGAGGATGATTGGGGATGGGTTGATGGGAGCTTGATAGTAGGGGTGTGGCAGATGGGCCAAAGGGCCTGTTTCTGTACTGTATAGTTTACGGCTTCAGGATATCTTCCTGCTCTCTCTCTCTCTCTCTCTCTCTCTCACACACACGTGCACGCTCACACACATGCGCACATTTTCACACATGCACTCACACACGCATGCGCATGTATACGCACACACACACGTGCCCTCTCACACACTCATGCACACACATGTGCAAATGCATACACACACACACACACACTAGCTCATAAGTTCATAACTGATAGCATCAAAATTAGGCCATTCGGCCCATCAATTCTACTCTGCCATTCAATCATGGCTGATCTATCTCTCCCTCTCAACCCGATTCTCCTGCCTTCTCCCCGTAACCCCTAGCGCCATTACTAATCAAGGGTCTATCAATCTCTGCCTTAAAACTTAGCCTCCACAGCCTTCTGTGGCAACGGATTCCACAGATTCGCCACCCACAGATTCACCACCCTCTCGTTGCGCGCACACACACACGCACACAAACACACATAATTTAATTCTCTTTTAATTAAATAAAGAAGCAGCCGTCATCTTATCCCACTTGGACGAGCCCAGTTGTCCGGCTGCTCACAACGGCTACAAACATTTACGACGAAAATCGACATGCAAAAATACAATTCCCAGATCAGACGGGGTACAAAAATATACAGAGCCTCGTGTGCACATAATGCCAAAATATTATCACATTCAGTAGAAGAAATAAACCTAAAATAACTCAAGACCCCCACAGCGGGAATCATTCCACAAGTGGTGGCCTGGAGGTGTGGGAGGGTCCCTGATGTGGCGGCGCTCAAAGATCACGAGAGTCTCCCTTTCTGCATCACCTGTAACAGGGCAAGCCGCCCCAGCTGCTGTGCGTGCAGCGGCTGAGTGATCGGACTGCATTTGACTTGCAGGTTAGTGACACAAGGAGATTTCGTGCAGAGCTTCACAGTGAGGTAGCTTTTACGGGCCGGGCTTAAAGAGGCAGGGAGACAGGGAGGGCGGGGGAAGATCGTCCCAATGATACAAGTCAGGGTCAGACTTAGACCCAGTCTATTCCCATCAGGGTCAGAGTTGGACTGGAACAGGTGACGGTTCGGGTCGAGACGCTTCTTGATACTGAGAGGTACGTCTTTGGAGGCCAAAGGTAAATTGGAGGAACAGCATCTCACATTTTGCTTGGGGGGCTTGCAACCCAGCTGGGTTGCTCACCGACAGGAGCACCTCTGTAAAATAAAAGACAAAATAAACAGCGGGGAATTTTAACGAGCGGGGAATTTAACAGCGACTGCTCTGGCACCAGTGACAGCTCCGGCACCTAAACAATTACCACTGCGACCCAGCGTGAATATTGATTTCATAGCGTCAAGTAACCCTTGGATCCCATCCCCTCTCTCACCGTCACTCTCCCAGCCTAGTCGTTGTACTAGTTTTACTGCCGTCCTGTTGAGTTCCTCTGTCTGTATAACTGGTTATCACCGAGCCCACAGCCAACGATGGCCTATTGTGTGCTGCACTTTTCCTTGATTATCTGTGCGTTTTGCATATCATATCATATCATATCATATATATACAGCCGGAAACAGGCCTTTTCGGCCCACCAAGTCCGTGCCGCCCAGCGATCCCCGTACATTAACACTATCCTACACCCACTAGGGACAATTTTTAACATTTACCCAGCCAATTAACCTACATACCTGTACGTCTTTGGAGTGTGGGAGGAAACCGAAGATCTCGGAGAAAACCCACGCAGGTCACGGGGAGAACGTACAAACTCCTTACAGTGCAGCACCCGTAGTCAGGATCGAACATGAGTCTCCGGCGCTGCATTCGCTGTAAAGCAGCAACTCTACCGCTGCGCTACCGTGCCGCCCTATTACCGTGCTCCCATTTATTTCTCCTAACTACCGACCGAGTAATCTCTCGTTCCCCTTTTCCCTGACTCTCAGTCCGAAGAAGGGTCTCGACCCGAAACGTCACTCATTCCTTCTCTCCAGAGATGCTGCCTGTCCCCGCTGAGTTACTCCAAAATTTTGTGTCTGTCTTCAGTTAGCCCGGTCTATTCTGGTTGGGGTAGGTTAGCCTGGTTCATCCTCCAGTCAGGATCAGAGTTAGATCAGTCTCTTTCCTGGAATTTTGTTTTTCTATACAGAGGGTTGTGGGAGTCTGGAACTAGGGTTGGCAACTGTCCCGTATTAGCCGGGACATCCCGTATTTTGGGCTAAATTGGTTTGTCCAATATGGGACCGCCCTTGTCCCGTATTAGGCCCGGACGCGCAGTAAGTCCGGATAGTGCAGGTCCGGACAGTGCAGGCCCGGACAGTGTAGGTCCGGACAGTCAAGGCACGGAGGCCCAGGCACCGCTTAACGGAGGTTGCATGGCAACCCGCCTCCCGGCCCGGCTGGCCACCATTGGTGGAGCGGGAGCACACGGCATCTGGCTGGGTGAGGTCACGCGGGACGGTGACGTCACCTTTTGTCCCTTATTTGGGAGTGATAAAGTTGGCAACCCTATTCATCCCCCAGTCAAGATCAGAGTTAGATCGGTCTCTTTCCTGGGATTTTTTTTTATCCAGAGGGTTGTGGGTGTCGGGAATCCACACCACAGGGGGAGGTGGTGGGAGCAGATACGACAGTGGCATGTAAGACACTTTTGGATAGGCACATGGATGTTACTACAGGAAATGGAGGGAGATGGGTCACGTGCCGGCAGGGGACATTAGTTTAACTTGGTATCATGTTCGCTATGGACATTGTGGACTGAAGGACCAGTTCCTGTGTACACTGTGCCATGATGTTTGGCCAGTCAGTACTGGTCAGGACTGGACATTGTCCGGTCAGTACTGGTCAGGGCTGGACATTGTCTGGTCAGTCCTGGTCAGGGCTGGACATTGTCCGGTCAGTCCTGGTCAGGGCTAGACATTGTCTGGTCAGTCCTGGTCGGAGCTGGGCATTGCCAGAAAGTACCAGATAGGACGGGAGGTTCCCTGGCTGAGATTCCTGGTCGGGCCTTGTCAGTCATGGGAGATTCCCAATCGGTGCTGGTCGGACTGGAGATTCCTAGTGGAACATTCCCAATCAGTCTCCCAGACAGGGTGGGTGATCCCCAGTTGGAAATTCCTGGTCAGCCCCATGAGGCCTTGAAGGTTCCTGGTTGATGTTGTTCCGGGCTGGAAATAACCAATCTGTCCCAGTCAGGGGGGTGGGGGGAGATTCTCTGAAGGAATTGGACAGTCCTGGTTGGTCCGAGTCAAGGTTGGACAATCCCACTTGGACATTCCTGATCTACCCTGGTCGGGGCTGGACATTCCTGGTAGGACAATCCTGATGGAGGCTGGACATTCCCAGTGAGAATTGTAGAGTCTTGGTTGAACATTCCCAGTCCGTCCCAGTCAGGGCTCATTCCCCCTTGGACATTCCCAAACTATTCTGGTTGGGGTTGGATATACTCCTTTGGGGGACCGACATTCCCAGGGTGGGCTGAACATTCCCGATCTATCCTGGTCGAGCCAGGGCATTCCCAGAGGAGGCTGAAGATTCCCAGAAGGGACAGGATATTCCCAGAGAAGATTGCACATTCCTGGTTGAACATTCCCAGTCAGGGCTGGACATTCCCATGGACATTGCTAATCTATGGTTGGGGCTGGACATTCCCAGAGCGGGCTGGACATTCCTGATCTGCTCTGGTTGGGGCTGGGTATTCCCAGAGAAGGCTGGAAATTCCCCGGGGCTGGCCATTCCTAAAGTGGGCTGGTCATTCCCAAAGTGGCCTGGACATTCCCAGAATGGGCTGGACATTCCCAGAGTGGCCTGGACATTCTCCAAGGGGCTGGACATCTGTCCGGTTGGGGTTGGACATTCCCGATGGGACACTACCAGCCCATGTCGTGCCTCTCAGCAGTCAGCCAGCATTATGCCGTTGGTGAGCGCACGCTTCCACATGTAGTAGGTGGAGCGGGGGGTGAGGGGGAAGTGGGTGCTGAACTCTCGGAAGGAGGGGAAGTTCTTGGAGATGAAGCGGCGCTGGAGGAACAGCTTGGCCTTGGTCTTGGAAATGGCCGAAGAGGGCGGCGTCTCCACGGCGACCGCTGGGCCCAGCGCTGCCTCCGCCTCTGCCACCGCCCACCGCACCCCCTCAGCAGGCACCTCCTCGGCCGCCCGCAGCCTGGCGCCCCTCCGGCCCGCGCTCCTGGCTAACGCCCGCCAGCGCAGGAAGGTGGAGGCGGGGATGGTGGGGAAACGCACACGGAAAACCGACAGGGGCACTTGCCACCTCTGGGCTCGGCGCCGGGCTTTCTCCTGCTCCCGCTGCCCCCTGCCCGGGCCTGGCGAGGAGGGAGGGACGGCCATTTTGTCATGGAGTGGCCCTGCTCCGTCGACGAAACAGGGTCCTTCCCCAGCAACGAAGGTAGGCCCAGCCCCGGCAATGGGAGTAGGCCCAGCACCAGCAACTGAGGGAGGCCGAGCCCCGGCAATGCGAGTAGGCTGTGTCCCGGTAACTGAGGTAAACCGAGCCCCGACAATGCGGGTAGGCCCATTCCAGGCAACTGAGGTAGGCCCAGCCCTGGCAACTGAGGTAGGCCCAGCCCTGGCAACTGAGGTAGGCCCAGCCCTGGCAACTGAGGTAGGCCCAGCCCCGGCAACAAGAGCGGGATGGCCCTCCGCCTCAGGCTCGGCCTCGAGCCCGTCGCCGTGACGACAGGCCTCCTCATCCTCCTCCTCCTCCCTCCTCGGCCTGATCCCGGCCTGTTTCATGGCCTCCCTCCTCCAGTTGTAGTAGGTGGACCTGGAGATCCAGGGGTAGCTCTTGCGGAAGTTCTTGTAGGGCGGGCAGACATTGAGGAGGACGCACTGCCGCAGGAAGCCGCGGGCCAGCTGCATGGACGGCGACCTCTGACCCGCCTCCTTGCTCGGGACCTTCCGCTCCTGCTCCTGCTCCCGGGCCGGTTTCCCCGGCAACCCCGGCCGGGCCTGGTCCTGGTCCTGGTCCTGGTCCTGGGCCTGGGCCTGGGCAAACGGCCCACTGCCAGCAGCAGCGGCAGAAGTGGCCGCCGCCACCCCCATCTCATGCTTCCAGGCGTAGTAGGTGGAGCGGGAGATGTCCGGGAAGCGGCTGCGGAACTGCTGCAAGGGGAGGAGGCGGCCGCCGGCGAAGCACTGCTGCAAGAAATGGCGGGCCTCGTAGCGGGCGGCCGCCCGGCGCCGGTGCTCCTGCGACTGCCGTTTCCACCGGTAGAAAGTGCTCTTGGTGATGCTGTACCTCTCCCGCAGCACCGAGTAGGAGATGTCCGGCTCGGCGTTCATCAGCTCCAGCGTCTTGAGGGGCAAGGCCGAGGTGGCGGGACCACCCAGTGCCACCACCGGGGCGAAGTACTGAGGCCGGAAGACGGCCCGGGACAGCCGCTCGCCTGCCCACATGATGTGGAAGGTTGGCACCGGGGCGCCCGGTGAGCGGGAGCGGGGCCCAATCAGCCGGTTGAAGTAGGGCCTGATCTTCAGGTTGCTCATGGGGTAGATGGAGTAGATGTTGCTCTGCAGCACCGACGCCAAGGCGTAGATGTGCCACATGTTGGTGAAGGCCCCGGGGTAGCAGGTGGCCTTGACGTCAGCATCGAAGATGGCCTCCAAGATGGCCATGGGCAGGTTCATCTTGCGGGCAGACTCCTCGGTGCACAGCGAGTAGCGGGCGGCCTGCAGCATGATCTTGGAGTCGATCATCCCCTTCAGGTAGTACTGCTTGTGGAGCAGCATCTCCACCATGGTCCTCAGCTGGAGCTCCATGCTCAGGCCCGCGTCCCCCTGCAACAGGGTGCTGGCCGCCTCGAAGAGGTGGTTGCCCACGCCCGGGCAGGCCAGGGGCACCATGTCGGAGGGCGCATCCTCGGGGTACAGCGCCTTGGCCTCCGGGTCCACCTCAGCCTCTCCGTAGCTGGTCCTCCTGGCGAGCAGGGGCACCGGTAGAACGGACAACTGCTTGTCCACTTCGGCCGTCACTGCCCGAAGCGTCTCGGCCTCCGCGCACTCCGTGGCCTCTTGCAGCTTAAAGCGCAAAGCCTCCACTAGTTCCGACCTCTCAGGCATACCTGCATGGGTTGGTCACAAAATAAAAGACATCTCGGATTAGTCGGTGAAATCGCTGGCTGAAAATACCAACAGTTCCTAGTCCATTGACCAACGCCCTGACTGACCAAGGATTGTACGTACAATATAACGGCAGGGAGCATTGGCGGCACGGTGGCGCAGCGGTAGAGTTGCTGCCTTACGGCGCCAGAGACCCGGGTTCGATCCTGACCTACGGTGCTGCCTGTACGGAGTTTGTACGTTCTCCCCGTGACCGCGTGGGTTTTCCCCGGGTGCTCCGGTTTCTGCCCACACCCCAAAGACGTACAAATTTGTAAGTTGATTGTGAGGCTTCCGTAAATTGTCCCTGGTGTGTAGGGTAGAATGGGGGAATCGTTGGTTGGCATGGACTCGGTGGGCCTGAAGGGCCTGTTTCTGCACTGTATCTCCGGAACTGAAAAGATAAATCTAATAAAGGGAGATTGTGGGATCACTTTACAAAGTGTTCCTTCGGCCACCAGCTGTGAAGAGTTCTAGTCACCGCACTGCAGGAAAGACAGGGCTGCTGTGGAGAGATTCCCCAGGATGTTGACTGGGACCAGTGGGCATAGGTTTAAGGTGAAGAGTCAGACCTCAGACCTGTGGAGTTTAGTTTAGTCTGGTCTCTTTGTATATTCATGATTTGGACGATGGGGATTGAAGGCTTTGTGGCCAAGTTTGCGGATGATACGAAAATAGGTGGAAGGGGCAGGTAGTGAGGAGAAAGCAGGGACTTTTCAGAAGGACCTGGACAGGTTGGGAGAGTGGGCAGAGAAGTGGCAGACGGAATATAGTGTTGCAAAGTGTGGAGTCGTGCATTTTACATGGGGAGATAATCCAGAAATTGGAGGTGCAAAGGGACTTGGGAGCACTGGTGCACGATTCCCAAAAAGTTCATCTGCTGGTCGAATCGGTAGTAAAGAAAGCATTTATTTCAAGAGGGCTTGTGTACAAAAACAGGGATGTAATGCTGAGGCTGTATAAGGAGCTAGTAAGGCCGCTTTTGGAATATTGTGTGCAATTTTGGGCCCCATATCTGAGGAAGGATGTGCTGGCTCTGGAGAGGGTCCAGAGGAGGTTTACAAGAATGATCCCAGGAACGAGTAGGTTAACCTATGATGAGCGTTTGTCAGCACTGGGCCTGTACTCGCTGGAGTTTAGAAGAATGAGGAGGGACCTCATTGAAACGTACAGAATAGTGAAAGGCTTGGATAGAGTGGATGTGGAGAGGATGTTTCCACTAGTGGGATAGTCTAGGACTAGAGGTCATAGCCTCAGAATTAAAGGACGGGTTTTTTTTAGGAAGGACATGAGGAGGAATTACTTCAGTCAGAGGGTGGTGAATCTGTGGAATTATTTGCCACAGAAGGCTGTGGAGGCCGTCAGTGGATATTCGTAAGGCAGAGATAGATAGACTCTTGATTAGTACAGGTGTCAGAGGTTATGGGGAGAAGGCTGGAGAATGGGGTTAGGAGGGAGAGATGGATCAGCCATGATTGAATAGCAGAGTAGACTTGATGGGCCGAATGGCATAATTCTACTCCTAACATCTATGACCCGAAACGTCACCCATTCTTTCTATCCAGAGATGCTGCCTGACCCGTTGAGTTGCTCCAGCATTTTGTGTGTTATCTTTGGTGTTCCTTCCTATTTAGTTTTTAGTTTATTGTCACCTGTACCGAGGTACAGTGAAAAGCTTTTATTGCGTGCTAACCAGTACCTGGAATAGAAAGTTGTGGGATCACTTTACAAGTATTTCGAAAATAGACATTGGGAGGCCATGTTGTAGTTATTTAAGATGTTGGCGAGGCCACATTTAGAGTACTCTATTCGGTTTTGGTCAGCGTGTTATTGGAAAGATGGTGTCAAGCTTGAAAGGGTTCAGCGAAGATTTACCAGGATGTTGCCAGGAACCCGGGGGACTGAGCTAAAGGGGAGAGGTTGAGCAGGCTATCATGAGAGGAATAGATTGGGTAAAAGCAGAGTCTTTTACCCAGAGTTGGAGAATCGAGGAGCAGAGGACATAGGTTTACGGTGAGGGGGGAAAAAATGTAATAGGGACCTGAGGGGGAACTTTTTTTACACAAAGGGTGGTGGGTGTATGGAATGAGCTGCCAAAGGAGGTAGTTGAGGCAGGTAGTATCGCAATGCTTAAGAAGCATTTAGACAGGTACATGGATCAGATAGGTTAAAGGGATATGGGCCAAACGCAGGCAGGTGGGATTAGTGTAGATGGGACATGTTGGTCGGTGTGGACAAGTTGGGCCAAAGGGCCTGCTTCCATGCTGTATGACTCTATGACAGATTGTGAGGTTATTTATTCCTTATGTGCGTGAGATTACAACACGTCGTTATCGTGGTACTGGGGGAGAGCTACACTGGCAGAGGGGCTGCCTTTCAGACCAAAGCCTTGTCGGTTCTGTGTAGGAGAATACTGCAGATGCCGGTTTACACCGAAGACAGACACAAAATGCTGGAGTAACTCAGCGGGTCAGGCAGCACCTCTGGAGAGAAGGAATGGGTGACGTTTCGGGTCGAGAACCTTTTTCAGACTGAGACAGGGTCTTGACTCGAAACATCACCCATTCCTTCACTCCAGAGATGCTGCCTGACCCGCTGAGTTACTCCAGCATTTTGTGTCCGTCCTCCCGGTCAGTTCTCATGGATAGATACAAGCGGTCCCGTGAGAGCTAATATTCCCGTCCATTCCTGACTTTCATGCTTCCACTGGCGAATGGCAGGAGATGGAAACCAGGCTAATCAGGAAGCAAGCAGTCCAGTGGTACAATGGCAGCATCTTATACAGCAAGCGATAACCAACACAGTAGATTCACTTGCACCGACCGGCTGGGAGCAGAACAAAGTCTGAAGAAAGGGTTTGACACAAAATGTCACCCATTCAATAGACAATAGACAATAGGTGCAGGAGGAGGCCATTCGGCCCTTCGAGCCAGCACTGCCAATCAATGTGAGCACGGCTGATCATCCACAATCAGTACCTCGTTCCTGCCCTCTCCCCATACCCCCTGACTCCGCTATCATTGAGAGCTCTATCTAACTCTCTCTTGAAAGCATCCAGAGAATTGGCCTCCACTGCCTTCTGAGGCAGAGAATTCCACAGATTTACAACTCTCCAACTGAAAACGTTTTTCCTCATCGCCATTCTAAATGGCCTACCCCTTATTCTTAAACTGTGGCCCCTCGTTCTGGACTCCCCCAACATTGGGAGCACGTTTCCTTTTCTCCAGAGATGCTGCCTGACCCGCTGAGGGACTCCAGCTTTTTGTGTCTATCTTCGGTTTAAACCAGCATCTGCAGTGCCTCCCTCCACAAAGTCAAACAACTCCTCACTGTTCACTAACACACATAATTATGGCGCAGCGGTAGAGTTGTTGCCCTACAGCTCCAGAGACCCAGATTGAATCCTGACTTCTGGTGCTGTCTATACAGAATTTGTACCTTCTCCCTGTGACTGCCTGGGGTTTCTCCGGGTGCTCCGGTTTCCTCCCACACTCTAAAAATCTAAAGGGTTGTAGGTTAATTGGCTTCCGTAAAATTGGACATTGTCCCTTGTGTGCGTAGGATAGTGCTAGTTTACAGGGTGATGGCTGGTCAGACTCGGTGGGCCGAAGGTCCTGCTTCCACGCTATATCTCTAAAGCCTAATCAGTGTAGGCCAATCTTACCCATTCTATCCCCATAGCACAATCCGCATAGCCCAATAATATAATGAGGCCACTCTGCCCCAACTCTGACACGATCCAAATCTATCCCCATAGCACAATCTACTAACCCCAACTGCAGTTTTAGTTTAGTTTAGAGATACAGTGTGGAAACCGGCCCTACGGCCCACAGAGCCTGCACTGACCAGCGCTCCCTGCACATTAACGCTATCCTACACACAATGAGGCCAAATTACATCTAATACCAACCCAATTAACCTACAAGCCTGTATGGAGCGTGGAAGGAAACCGAAGATCTCGAAGAAAACCCATGCAGGCCACGGGGAGAATGTGCAAATGATCTTAAAGAGGTGTATAAGACCATGGGAGGGATAGATCGGGTAAATGCAGAGTCTTTTACACCGAGTAGGGGAATCGAGAACCAGAGGACATTGGTTTAAGGTGAGGGGAGGGTGGGGGATTTATTAGGAAGCTGAGGGGAAAAAATGTTTTACACAAGGTGGGTGTATGGAACAAGCTGGCAGAGGAGGTAGTAGAGGCAGGTACTATCACAACGTTTATGAAACATTTGGACAGGTACATGGATAGGACAGGCTTGAAGGGATATGGGCCAAACGCAGGCAGGTGGGACTAGTGTAGATGGGACATGTTCGACGGGTTGGCAAGTTGGGCCCAGGGACCTGTATGAGTCCATGATCTGGCTGAGAAGTTATTATAAGCCATTGGTGAAAAAGAAAGACAATCTAACATTTTTACGAAGAGACTTGTTGGCTCTCACCTGTATCCACCTATCACTTAGACACAAAGAACCGCAGCAGCTGCTGAAGAAAAAAAGATTCAAAATGCCGGAGTAGCTCGGTGTGTCAGCCAGCATCTGTGGAGAACATGGATAGGTGACATTTGTGGTCGGGAGGCAGGCTTTGTTCCATCCTCTCCTCTATCAGCTTCCCCCTGCACTACATAACAGTCTGAGGAAGGATCCTGATCATGCTGGTTTACACCAAAGATAGACACAAGGTGGCTGGAGTAACTCAGCGGGACAGGCAGCATCTCTGGAGAAAAGGATGGGTGATGTTTTGGGTCGAGACCCTTCTTCAGAAAGTGAGGAAGGGTCTCGACCCAAAACATCACCCATCCTTTCTCTCCTGAGATGCTGCCTGTCCCGTTGAGTTACTCCAGCATTTTGTGTTCATCCTGATCTGAAACTGGAATGAATGAATGAAGCAAGCAAGTAATTATTTACTTATTAATTAATTAGTTGATTGATTGGATGCTTAATTAATATATTTCTTAATTGATTAACGAATGAGTGAATAATACACATCTTTGTCACATCAAAGACAGACACAAAATGTTGGAGTCACTCAGCGGGCCAGGCAGCATCTCCGGAGAGAAGGAATGGGTGATGTTTCGGGTTGAGATCCTTCTTCCACTCGAAACATTACCTGTTCCTTCTCTCCAGAGATGCTGCCTGTCCCCCGCTGAGTTAGTCCAGCATTTGAGTGTCTATCTTCGGTGAAAACCAGTATCTGCAGTTAATTCCTACTCCAGCCCCACAGACCTGTGCCAGACCAGACCCACTCTAGTCTACTTCCAGTATGGTCCCTGGTGGACTCTTCGGAAGTGATGACCACGAGATACAAGATCGCATTCATAGCGAGGGGATTTGAGTATAGGAGCAGGGAGGTTCTGCTGCAGTTGTACAGGGCATTGGTGAGACCACACCTGGAGTATTGCGTACAGTTTTGGTCTCCTAATCTGAGGAAAGACATTCTTGCCATAGAGGGAGTACAGAGAAGGTTCACTAGATTGATTCCTGGGATGGCAGGACTTTCATATGAAGAAAGACTGGATAGACTTGGCTTGTACTCGCTGGAATTTAGAAGATTGAGGGGGGATCTTATAGAAACTTACAAAATTCTTAAGGGGTTGGACAGGCTAGATGCAGGAAGATTGTTCCCGATGTTGGGGAAGTCCAGAACAAGGGGTCACAGTTTAAGGATAAGGGGGAAGTCTTTTAGGACCGAGATGAGAACGTTTTTTTTCGTGCAATTCTCTGCCACAGAAGGTAGTTGAGGCCAGTTCATTGGCTATATTTAAGAGGGAGTTAGATGTGGCCCTTGTGGCTAAAGGGATCAGGGGGTATGGAGAGAAGGCAGGTACGGGATACTGAGTTGGATGATCAGCCATGATCATATTGAATGGCGGTGTAGGCTCGAAGGGCCGAATGGCCTACTCCTGCACCTATTTTCTGTTTCTATGTTTCTATGTAAGATACATCGTCCATCGATTCCTTCCCTCCCTCCACGGATGCTGCCTGGCCCGATGAGTTGATTTGAATGCCCAGCACTTGCAGTTCGTGGTGTCACCGCTTGGCCCACCCACCCACCCCCCTGTTAATAGTGTTATCCGACCTGCACACACAATCAACGAGAGAGGCCCACACCAGTCTGAAGAAGGGTCTCGATCCAAAATGTCTCTCCAGAGATGCTGCCTGTCCCGATGAGTGTGTGTCCATCCATGCGAGTTGTAAATCTGTGGAATTCTCTGCCTCAGAAGGCAGTGGAGGCCAATTCTCTGAATGCATTCAAGAGAGAGCTAGATAGAGCTCTTAAGGATAGCGGAGTCAGGGGGTATGGGAAGAAGGCAGGAACGGGGTACTGATTGAGAATGATCAGCCATGATCACATTGAATGGTGGTGTTGGCTCGAAGGGCCGAATGGCCTATTCCTGCACCTATTGTCTATTGTCTATTGATCAGCCATGATCATATTGAATGGTGGTGTTGGCTCGAAGGGCCGAATGGCCTCCTCCTGCATCTATTGTCTATTGCCTAACCTGTGCTCGTTAACAAAATCCACAGACGCCAGCCATTCGCTCCCCACGCACCCTTCCCTTCTCCCACGGTGGGGTCCACAATGTAAGGCTTGGCACATACACACGTGTGGGCACACACGCATTAACTTTTTCTCCCCCCCCCCCTCCCTCGAAAACTCCACGGGACCGACCCCAACCACCACGAAAAACCCTCTCCACTTTCAGAACATATCCTAAAAAGCACCTTAGATAGACAAAAACAACTCTGGAGTGACTCAGTGGGACAGGCAGCATCTCCACAGAGAAGGAATGAGCGACCTCTAGGGTCGAGACCCTTCCTCAATCCAAAGATGCTGCCTGTCCCGCTGTATTCAGAGTTACTCCAGCATTTTGTGTCTTTCTTCGGTTTAAAGCAGCATCTGCAGTTCCTTCCTACTTTAAAACAAAAACCCCCCCACCCTATCTTGCTGGAACCCCCTCCGTCTTCCCACGACACTTGGAATCACAGAGAGGTCTCTCGGGGACATCCATGATTAAGATATCTAGACTGGGCCATTTTTGTTTCTCTTCTCTGGGGGGGGGGTCGAGGTGGGAGGGCGAACTAAATCTGCCCTGGGAAACCAGAAGATCCAAACTCCAACCGGGAGCGGACGCGGGGCATTTCATTGAAGACGGGCACATACAAACATACAAACAAACATAAAAAGCTGGGCTGCTTTTCATTGCAGGCGTGCGCGGGTCTCCAAAGGCGAAGAAGCGCAGTTGTGTAGGAAAATAACCGCAGATGCTGGTACAACTCGAAAGGTATCACAAAATACCACTGGAGTAACTCAGCGGGTCAGGACAGGCAGCATCTCAGGAGAGAAGGAACGGGTGACGTTTCGGGTCGAGACCCTTCTTCAGAAAGGCAGTCGAGTCGGTTTCGCCCCCAGCTTACCTGGGAACTGGGGGGGGGCGGGGGGGGGGGGGGGGGGGTCCCGCAGTCCCGGCAACGTAAGGGTTAAAAGAAAACCATCACAATAAACTGGAGCCGCGTGGAGTGGTCGCCCGAGAAGTCTAGAGGAAACCCCGCTGCTGAGATAACTGCATCTGTGGGCTGCTTGTGGATGTATCAAAGTGGGGAGAATTGGCAGTGAAATTGGATGGTATCTTGTTAACGTTTAAGCAAGCGAGTCTGGCCAGCGTCCTTTCAAAATAACTTTGGGCGCAGCGGTAGAGTTGGTGCCTTACAGCGCCAGAGACCCGGGTTCAATCCTGACCACGGGCTCTGTCTGTACGGAGTTTAGTTTGTAATGTTCTCCCTGTGACCTTCTGTGGATTTTCTTCGTTTCCTCCCACACTCCAAAGGCGTGCAGGTAAGATAATTGGCTTGGTGTAAATGTAAAATTATCCCTAGTGTTTGTGTGTGTGTGTTTGTGTGTGTGTGTGTGTGTGTGTGTGTCGTGTTTGTGTGTGTTTGTGTGTGTGCAGGATAGTATCGGTGCGGACTCCAATGGTGGGCCGAAGGGCCTGTGTCCGCGCCGTATCTCCAACCAAAACTAGTATAAGAAAATAACTGCAGATGCTGGTACAAAAATAACTGCAGATGCTGGTGCAAATCGAAGGTATCTATTTCACAAAATGCTGGAGTAACTCAGCAGGTCAGGCAGCATCTCAGGAGAGAGGGAAAGGGTGAATAAGTTTCGGGTCGAGACCCTTCTTCAGACAGACTGACCAAAACTAAACTCCCGGGGTGGCAAAGCGACTTCGCAGACAGTTCTTTGAGCTAACAGCAAATTGCCACAAGGATACACTGCACAAGCCAGGAACTGCAGATGCTGGTTTTACTAAATAAAAGGCACACCGATTGCTGGAATAACTCAGCGCCTGGCCAGCTGTGTTTCTTACTCCAGCGTTTCATTTGCAAGGATGGGTTTTTAAAACGGGACGGTCAAATAAATCCCCCCTCCGGGATGGGATGTTCAGTGAGGACAGAGCCGCCAACTTGCCCCCAACTTTTATGTACATTCCTCGGCCGCAACCCCTTGGGCTTTGAGAATCCGCCAAGCAAGGGAACCGTGCCTAATGAATTAAGTAGAAACCCAAATGTAAAGCGTTTGGCCAGTGGAGTTTTGCTTCCCCCCCCCCCCCCCCCCAAAAAAAAAACACTCCCCCACTATCTCTTTGTTTAAAAAAACAACAATGTTTGGACCCCACGCCAACACTTGTGATATTTGTTGCTGACCTCCTTCCCTCTCTTACTACTCCCCTCCGGAGCTCGGTCTTTAAAAAATAATAATAATAATAATTACACTCACCTTACATCAGCCGGCCTCCCACACACGCGCATGTAGTTGAGGCAATGGGCTCTCGTCTTCTCCGCCTCGCCTTCTCTGCTGTGTCTCAGCGCTCCTACACACACGCCGGTACCAATTTCAGACGCGAGCGGACATTCCCAATTCTGGAGTCTCCTGGGGCGTCTCAAGGGTGGAATCAGAGCCGTGTCAAACCACGCCCCTGCATCGAAATGGTCCAACCCTGATTTTCTCTCTCTCTCTCTCTCTACTCTCTCTCTCTCTCTCTCTCTCTCTCTCTCTCTCTCTCTCTCCTCTCTCTCTCTCTCTCCTCTCTCTCTCTCTCTCCTCTCTTCTCTCTCTCTCTCTCTCTCTCTCTCTCCTCTCTCTCTCTCTCCTCTCTCTCTCTCTCTCTCTCTCTCTCTCTCTCTCTCTCTCTCTCTCACTCACTCACTCACTCACTCACTCACTCACTCACTCACTCACTCACTCACTCACACACACACACACACACAACACTCTCTCTCTCTCTCACACACACAAACACACATACATGCGTACACACACTTCAGGATGAAAGGGCTCCACTGGCTCATTTTTCTGCCACAGAAGGTAGTTGAGGCCAGTTCATTGGCTTTATTTAAGAGGGAGTTAGATGTGGCCCTTGTGGCTAAAGGGAATCAGGGGGGTATGGAGAGAAGGCAGGTACGGGATACTGAGTTGGATGATCAGCCATGATCATATTGAATGGCGGTGCAGGCTCGAAGGGGCCGAATGGCCTACTCCTGCAAATATTTTCTATGTTTCTATGTCAATTCCAATGGTAGGTGAGAATAAACTATCTCATGGTGACCGAGAAGACAAAATTTAGACCCTGGAGTTATAATAGTTAACAGTCCTGATGACCTGTGGGAAACAACTCCGTCTCATCCTCTCTGTTTTTCACAGCGTGACAGCGGAGGCGTTTGCCTGACCATAGCAGCTGGAACAGTCCGTTGCTGGGGTGGTAGGGGTCCCTCATAATCTTGCTTGCTCTTGATCTGCACCTCCTGATGTATAGGTCCTGCAGGGAGACGAGTGTAGTTCCCATGGTACGTTCTGCCGAACGCACTACTCTCTGCAGAGCCTTCCTGTCCTGGGCAGAGCTGTTCCCAAACCAGACTGTAATGTTGCCGGACAGGATGCTCTCTACAGCCCAGAGTAGAAGCACTGAAGGATCCTCAGCTGTCTAAGGTGGTAAAGGCGCTGCTTTGCCTTACCCACCAGTGCGGCAATGTGTGTTGTCCCATGTCAGATCCTCTGTGATATGGACTCCCAGGTATTTAAAGCTGCTCACCCTATCCACAGTAGACCCATTTATCTCCAGTGGCGTGTACGTCCTTGGATGTGAGCCTTCTGATCGCACCATACGTTAGTGCAACAGGGAGTGCCAAAGAGAAAATGAGTCCAGGGTGGCACGGTGGCGCAACGGTAGAGTTACTGCCTCACAGTGCCAGCGACCCAGGTTCAATCCTGACTACAGGTGCTGTCTGTGTGGAGTTTGTGCATTCCTCCCTGTGACCATGTGGGATTTCCCCAAGTTCTCCGGTTCCTCCCACAATCCAAAGACATGCAGGTTTGTAGGTTAATTGGTTTCTACCAATTGCCCCTGGTGTGTAGAATATGGTGTTACAGCTACAGAGAAAGTGCAGATATAAAAAGTGCACGGGCAGCAACAAGGTAGATTGGGGAGATCGGGAATGTATCCTTAGGCGTATAGGTTGTCCGTTCAAGAGTCTGTTAACAGCGGGGAGGAAGTAGTATTGATAATTTTGTCGTGAGTTTTTATGTTACGGCAGTTTTACGAATATGGAACTTGCAGTGATGTTACTCTCCAGGTGACTACCTGACACTGAGGAAGTCAGAAGAAGGGTTCCAACCCAAAACGTCACCTATTCCTTTTCTGCAGTGATGCTGCCTGACCCGCTGAGTTACTCAAGCATTCTGTGTCCATCTCCTACACTCCTGCATATGTTCCCCGTGGAGAATTGTTAACTTGCTTGATGAATTTAGCCCGTGCCTGATGGGTTTCAGTCTGTGCGTCATTGATCAGTTCAATTTCAGCACTGCCTTGATTAGTTTGGTTCAGTCCTGGATTGATAATCCATTGTTAACATATCAGCACCAAATGTCCATCCACTGATTGATCACAGCTTCTTTCTCACCAGTTTAGTTTAGTTGAAAGATACAGCGTGGAAACAGGCCCTTCGAGTCCGCACCGACCAACAATCCCCGCACATTAACACCATCCTAAGCACACGAGGGACAATTTACAATTATGCCAAGCCAATTTACCTACAAACCTGTACGTCTTTGGAGTGTGGGAGGAAACCGGGGCACCCGGCGAAAAGGCCATGCAGGTCACGGGGGGAACGTACAAACTCCATACAGTCTGCGCCCGTAGTCAGGATGGAACCCGGGGTCTCTGGCGCTGTGAGGCAGCAACTCTGGAGGCAGCCCATCAGTTCACTGACATCATCATGTATTACTTCACAACCTTGTGCTTCTCCTTCATAAGCCACTTTGTGCCATTGATCGTGTTGCCTTCCATCCCCAGTGCACCTATAATGGTCCACTCGTACTCCCCCCCTGAGTCCAGGGTGGCACGGTGGCGCAGCGGTAGAGTTGCTGCCTCACAGCGCCAGTGACCCGGTGTTCAATCCTGACTCCAGGTGCAGTCTGTGTGGAGTTTGTAAGTTCTCCCTATGACCATGTGGGTTTTCTCCAGGTGCTCCGGTCTCCTCCCACAATCCAAGACGTGCAGGTTTGTAGGTTAATTGCTTCTATAAATTCCCCCTAGTGTGTAGGATGCGAAACTGGGTGCCATAGATCTAATGTACAGGTGTTCATTGGTCAGCGCGGACTCGGTGGGCTAAAGGGCCTGTTTCCACACAGTATCTCTAAACTAAACTAATGTTGGTGTAAAGACATCCACCCCTTGAATTGCAAACCTATCTATGGAGACCTCTGGCTAGGCACTTGCTGACGTACCTTATCTCTCGCAAACTGCTGACGAAGTAGAGATAGACAATAGACAATAGGTGCGGGAGGAGGCCATTCGGCCCTTCGAGCCAGCACCGCCATTCCATGGCATCATGGCTGATCATCCACGATCAGTATCCCGTTCCTGCCTTCTCCCCATACTCCCTGACTCCGATGTTGTGTGAACTTTCTATTCAATTGCACCAATGTGCTGGGCCCAGCACAGATTATTAGGGATGTCGAAGAAGGGTCTCTCCACCCGAAACGTCTCCTGTTCCTTCTATCCAGACATGCTGCCTGTCTCCCCCGAGTTACTCCAGCATTTTGTGTCTTTCATCAGAGGTGAAGTGAGACAAGAAGTACAGAAGTGTGAAAACACACACATCCCCCCCCAAATTCAGAGACAGTTTCTTCTTCCCAGCTGTTTGTCATTGGACAACTGAACCACCATACCAACAACTAGAAAGCAGTCCTGAGTTGCTGTGTACCTCATTGAAGACCATCGGACTACCTTTAATCGGACTTCACTGGAGATCTTATCGAAACGTATAAGATTATTAAGGGGTTTGAACACGTTAGAGGCAGGAAACATGTTCCCAATGTTGGGGGGAGTCCAGAACCAGGGGCCACACAGTTTAAGAATAAGGGGTAGGCCATTTAGAACTGAGATGAGGAAAAACTTTTTCAGTCAGAGAGTTGTGAATCTGTGGAATTCTCTGCCTCAGAAGGCAGTGGAGGCCAATTCTCTGAATGCATTCAAGAGAGAGCTAGATAGAGCTCTTAAGGATTAGCAGTCAGGGGGTATGGGGAGAAGGCAGGAACGGGGTACTGATTGAGATTGAGAATGATCAGCCATGATCACATTGGCTCGAAGGGCCGAATGGCCTCCTCCTGCACCTATTGTCCTATTGTCCTATTTACCTTGCACTAAACATTATTCCCTTCATCACGTGTCTGTACACTGTGTATGGCTGGACTGTAATCATGTATAGTCTTTCCGCTGCTGGAGAGCATGGCAACAAAAAGATTTTCACTGTACCTCGGGTACACGTGACAATAAACTAAACTTAAACTAAAGTGCAGTGAAAAGTCAAGTCAAGTTTATTTGTCACATACACATACACGATGAGCAGTGAAATGAAAGTGCAATGCCTGCAGATTGTGCAGAAAAAAATATTTACAATTACAGCATATAAATTTAAATGAATACAGAAAAGAACATTAGGCTGCTTTGGCTGGCGTGCTATCAGTCATAGAAAGACTATACAAGATTACAATCATGCCGGTGCACAGTGTACAGATAGAGGGTACAACATTTAGTACAAGGTAAAGTCCGATTAAAAATAGTTTTAAGGTCTCCAATGTTTGGAAATGGGAAGTCAGGACCGCACTAGCTGGTGAGAAGGCGGTTCAGTTGCCGATAACAGCTGGGTAAAACTGTCCCTGTCTCTGGAGATGTACATTTCACAACTTCTGTACTTCTGTACCTCTTGCCTGATGGGAGAGGGGAGAAGAGGGAGAGGCCGGGGGTGAGACTGGTCCTTGATTATGCTGCTGGGCCTTGCCGAGGCAGCGTGGGGTACAAATGGAGTCAATGGAAGGGAGGTTGGTTTGTGTGATGGTCTGGGCTGCGTCCATAAATCTCTGCAATTTCTTGCGGTCTCGGATGGAACCAAGCCTGTGGTGCATCCCGATAAAATGCTTTCTACGGCGCATCTGCAGAAGTTGGTGAGAGTTGCAGCCAATGTTTTTTCCTCTTGGTCGGGGTGATCCAAGGCTGAATATTGTGCAAGGTGATGTCTATAAGACCACCGCTCAGCCTCCTGGGCTCCACTGAATAAAGTCCAGTCCTGCCCAGCCTTTCCGATAGCTCAGCCCCCTCGAGTCCTGAAACACCCTTGGAAAGCATAAAGGACAAAGTCACAATCTCCGAGAAAATGGCATACAATTTATTAACTCAAACCACGGTTTTCCAAAAGAATTAAAAATGTGCAGTAGGTGAAAATGTCTTGCCGTACGATAGATTTTCTATCATGTTTTTATTCTTTACTTTCTGGCAATGAAATCCTGAGTTGTTAAACTGGACCTCAGGGTGAGGGGGAGATCAATAGC